>NC_051212.1:5670637-5970637 GCF_015220715.1 Pygocentrus nattereri
GAAAACTCAGAAAAACACAACAGCAATTTATTATACGGCTGTTTTGTTTTGGGTTAAATTTTCAATCTAAATGCACAAACTGCTACACGGTGGGAGGCAGTCCTGCAGAACAATGCTTAAGTGGTGAGCGCTTAGTGTGTGTCTGTGTGTGTGTGTGTGTATAATTTATCAGATTGACAACTGACGTGAGAGGGATGTGGACTCAAAGTCAAAGACCACCCTTCATTTATTTAATTTCCAGCCCTTAAGCCAAGAAGGGATTAATTTTTCAGCAGACATTTCTGAGATTTGATGTATAATGAACTACGTCCACAAGAAAGGAGAAAGTCAAAGGAAAATAAATGAAAAACAAAAACAGGAGTTTTAAAAAAGGGAGGTCAAAAACTGATTAAAGTCTGTGGCTCCTAACAACCACCTGGAAGAGCCGGTCGAACCCAAAACTGCCCCCATCAGATAAACAGCACTGAAAGCTTTGATCTCTGAGAGAGAGGAGAAGATCAAGCTGCTTCAGATCTGAAAACATCCACAGGTGTTTCTGTCCATCCTTCCACTGTGAGAAGACCACGCAGCACTGTGGGTCTGAAAGGACGTGTAGCTGATCAAGAAGAACCTCACTGAGAAAAGGAGACAGACACACCAAACAAAGAAGCTGAACGATGGACTGACCACCCCAGAGTCCAGACCTCAGCACCACTGAATGGATTTGATTCAGAAAATCATCAACCAGCTTCTCAGACTGAGCTTTGTCCAGCTTTTGAAACCCCTGTTTTTGCACTTGTTTTAGTGTTAAAAGGTGGTCTCTGACCAAGTGTGCCCTAAACCTCAGCAACCCAGAGATCAGCTTTAGGCTTTTTTCACTTTTTCAAAACAAAAAAATGCCGTTTTTGAAGTAAAAAAGCATTTTTCCTTTTGGAAAGCAGACTATTGTCCCCAAAAGCGCTAAATATTCATGATTTCATCAAACTGGTGGGGGGGGGGGGTAGACGTAGACGTAGACATAGACCCTGCAAAGGGATAAATACCTACACATATACACAGCTAATGCAGCACTGTGGAGGATTTGTTGCCTTCTCCACCTTCATTATGTTCAGCCTAAGTCTGTATTTCAGGCTCGCTCGCTCACTCTCCTCCTCCTTCTCCCCTAAACCTATCAGCAGGTAAACAGACGGATAGTTCAGCCCAACAAACACACAAATAACAGCAGAAGATCCAGCTAAAAGCCTGACATCTCTACTCACAGAGAGGGAGAGAGAGACACAGAGGGCCTTTTCTCAGCAGTTGGAGGACATCCAGCCTGAATGCTGGGATCATGTTGTGTGCAGGACATGCTGCTTGTTCCCAAAACCACATGATCTTCCTGATCCAACAGAGAGAGTCCACACAATTACTGAAGAGCTGATCTATCCAGGCTACCCGGTCTTTTGTAGCTACCGTTGCGTGAAATCAGATTCAACACAACTCAAAAGTTTTAGGTCCAACCCCTCTCTTATTTTTACCCCTACCCCTACCCCGAGTGTCTCCTTGCCCCTTGGAACTGAGTTACAGGGCAGTGGTTGAGATCTTACCTCAAATAAACAGAGCATCACTTCATTAACAGCTACTAGCGCTGCTCTGTAGGCGACCCTGCCCGTCTGCAGGGACAGCAGAGGAGGGGAAAGTTCAGCTCCTCACTGCTGGGCATACGCCTTCAAAGAGGGGGGCAAATATTTATCACCCCCCCCCCCAATTCTTCAGTGATATGAAGCTGAAGTCAGATATTCTCCAGATTCTTGTTCGAATTTTCCCATTCCACCTTAAATAGTGCAGCAGTTACATTCTGGCCCTTCAGGCATCAGAACTGCTCCACTATTTAAGGTGGAACGGGAAATTTACCTAGGTGGCTACCGAGATATTTGCACTACTAGCAACTTTTATGCTTGTTATGAAGAAAAACAACCAAAATCCACTGAAATGACATTAAACTAAGATAAAACTGTGGTTATCGTCATTTTTAACAGAGAAAATTCTCACATTTGTGGGTTTCTTTGGGCTCTTGTTCTCCATCTTGTCGGTTTGTCTTTTTTTCCCATAACGCTCTGTTTGGAGTCTCTGGAAAACCTCTGACAACCATTTTGGTGGGTCATGTAGCCCTAACACCTCCTCCTACCCTTCTATCTCAACAAGAATCGGGACACCCTACCCCTAGACGTGAACGCGCTAAACACAGGGGTAGGGCTAAGTGGTAGGGGCGAGGCGGTGAAATGGGGTTGGGCCCTAGTTAAAATACTTCAGTTTAGAAGACACAACAGACCACAGAAGACACGTTGTCATTCTGTAGTCACGGCTATATGAGGAACTTGCCGTCTCTGCCGCGTCTCTATGGTGAACAAAAATGACTAGATAATCAAGGAGTCAAAATATGATTGTTAATGCAAGATAAGAGATCTGCGAACTGAACGGACATCAACCTCACCGAAATACCCCCCACAAACCAGGCAGTAGTGGTTTTTTTAAGTAGATTTTGAGTAGCTGGTGAATAGTGGGCTGGAGGTTATGGAACTGGCCCTGTGTCCATGACTGAGGCCATCAGCAAGACACCTAACCCCCAACTGCTCCCCGGGCGCTGTGGATAGGGCTGCCCACCGCTCCGGGCAAGTGTGCTCACTGCCCCCTAATGTGTATGTGGTGTTTCACTTCAAGGATGGGTTAAATGCAGAGGTGGAATTTCCCCGTTTTTGGGTATCACTTCACATAATAGTCTTTGAATAGTGTTAAAAAGCAAATGCTCCATTTTTTAAAATGTTCTGAATAAATCAATAGAGTATGATTAAGCAGTCATTCACAGTGGTACATGCTGGGCGTTGTACAGAAAAGTAGTTCCCAGAGAAGATATATGTAGCTTCACTGATTTTGGATAGCAAATCAAATGTCTAAGTTTGCAATGCAGCTCCATAAACATTGCAGACACTGGTGCTAAATGCACCTGGATTAGCATTATGGAGAAACAAAACATTTCTTTCTGCACTTCCAAATGCAGCAAAATAAAACAAATGCAGATATTTTGGTCAGTTTCATACACTGGTCAAATCTGAACACCTGACCAATGCCAAGACGTGCAGCTGTAGTCAGCCCAGGAGCTAACACAGCAATCAGCAAGCAGGTTAGTTCAAAGGAACAGCAGAATCACAAAAGCGAAGGCAATAACAGAGTCTCTCCAGCAACTGCGTATCACCCAGTCTCTCTTTTATGTGTTTATTTACATACAGTGTGGAAGAAATGTTAAAACGTGCTTGGAGCGAGCTGCATAGGACTGCACTGAAACGACCAAGACCAGGTCGGTTTAGAGAGCTGCTGTGGGAGAGGCTCAATCTACTGACATGCAAAACAACCAGTCACAGAAAGTTCAGCTCAACGTGTGCAACGAAAACAAACGCAGAATCCCAGTCAGCAAATGCTACCTTATTCCTACCTACAGCTTCAAACAAACTTCAGGAATGACTTTGTAAAATGGGATATCATCAATGTTTCCTGGCTCAGCGGCTCTGAAAGGCTTACTGTGTCCTGTCGGCCACCCCTGTGGCTACTAGCATTTGGCTTGATAAAAGGTCCCCATCAGGCTGATAAAACCAGCGCATGGAAGCGCCGATATCCAGCTTCAATTCTCTGAGAGAGGTGAGATTCTGAGACGTGATGATGTCTGTGATTTGCACTGCTCACCTCAAGCTGTGGCAACTGCACCCATTAGTTGAGCTGCTAACAAAATATTTTAAGCAATTTTTTCAACTAATTTTTTGTACATCTGGTGAAAATGAACAGTTGTTCACCCTCGTCGTGTCACTGCAGTGCTGAGAATGATCCACCACCCAAATGCCTGCTCTGTGGTGGTCCCATGGAGGAAGAACAGGCTAACCGAGTATCAGAGAAACAGATGGACTACAGTCTGTAACTGTAGAACTACAAAGTGCTCCTATATGATCATTGGAGCTGATGAAATGATGCAGGCAAACAACTACCTGAAGAGTGATCCAGTATTCGAACACATGCACCCATGGGTGGAGTATGGATCGATCAATCACACAGTACAATCGTACTGAATCATTTTGAACTGACCACGATCCACCCACTAACGCATTCCCTGTGGCTGCTTTTGCCAGACTGGACAAGCTTTTGCAGAACGCTGGCAGATTTACTGCTGACTCTTCTGCCGTGATAGAGAAACACTGCGGCTTCCTCTGCGCTCCACCCTGATCTACGGCGCTGGAACACACGGCCTGAACTAAAGCTCTTTACACGTCTCACTAAAACCCAGCTAGAAGGCAGACAAAGCAGAGCGATCTTCAAAGCCTATCCCTGTTTAGCAGCGCTGCTCTTTCCAATCCTGCTGAATGAAGACTCGGCCTGGGCTCGTCTAAAAACGGCCCCGCCCAGCCGTTCTTTAAAATCCGCCAAACAATTTCTGTTTCAAATATTTCAATTACTTTCACATTTCCCCCGTAAACTGACATTAAAAGAAGTGTTTTACACCTCGTATCACTCTGCTGTGTCGGCGTGGGCCCCAGCGGACTGATTGACAGCCTCTGCTTCAAATGTAACCACCAGGACTGCGCAGGCACCACGTAACCGCTGCACCATTTAAGGTAGAACGGGAAAATTCAAACAAGAAGCTGGCGAGCCTGAAGCTGACTTCAGCTTCACTTTACATTAGACAGTTTACATGCACTCAGTAATCTGATCATGATCGGATTTCTGCAGTTAGTGATTAGCACACTCTGATTTCTTAGACAGGAGTAAGGTCTAGAAATCTGATTAAGAAATCTGATAAAGGTTAGTTGATAGAGCTCGGATTTTAGCTCAGATTTCTCAGTGCATGTGAACTCTTCTTCTGTGAGTTTATCGGCTGATTGTAAAGCAGAAATCTGAGTACTGTCTGGCTCATGTAGACCTGAAGTTTCCCCGTTATCTGATTACTCACGTGCAAGTAAGCGTGTTGATCCGATAACTAACAAAGTCTGATTTTCTGCAGTTATCGGATTATTAGGTGCATGTAAACTCATTCACCGAGAAGCTCTTACAAGGCTGCGATTTTCAGGGTCAGAGCCAGGTTCTTATTCAGAATCGCCCTCTTTAGGTTCATTCAAGTAAAGCCGCATTGATCCAATCCAATTTCCAGCCTGCGCCACACTGAGGTACCTACAGCTAAGATTTGTTGTTTGTTATCTGGCTGGTTGACCAGATGTAGCTAACAGTGTTCAACCGGAGGTAAAGGTGGTAAAGCACTGGGTTCAATCCCCACCTGGGTAAACACCTTACACTACACCAATGAGAGTCCTTGGGCAAGACTCCCAACACCACCTTAAAATCATCAAATTCTAAGCCGCTCTGGATAAGTCAGCCAAATGCCGCTACTGTTAGTCTGGACATTTTGCTAGATTCCCACTACTACCTGCAAGACTGAATAAAATGTTAAATGAAAATAATAATTTGAACTGCAATGAAATTGACCGTTTTTATCATCGGGTGAGAAACGCCGTTCTTTTCAGTTTGATTCGGCCAGCAAATCTGGAGCTGTATTGAGCCCAATTTTCCAAAGAGTCTGAAATAAATGCTTGGCACAAACTCCTGTACTGAGTGTCTCTTCAGCTCCAGAGAGAAATCTGAGGCATTCTCATCATTCGGTCTTGTTATTCGGAACAGAATGTAGAGAGTGACCTTCTCCCTCCTGCCACGAAAACCTGGGCATTTGTAAACGAGTGCGCTCTCCTAGTAGCCATACTCAACTAGAGTGATGTGGAGCGTGTAAACTGTGGGAGGGTCAGTTGATTTCAGAGTTCACCACTATGCAGTAGAAGGTAGGTCATGATTCCCTACAATCAGTGATATCTGTAACATCTAAGATCACAACAAATAATGTGTAATTCCTAAACGGTGGATAGGGGGCAGTATGCAAAACAAGGTCATTTTAAGCACTACGCAGTGCCCAATGAATGCTGGACTGAAGCAGAAATATGAAGATAATTACAGACTTTCTGACAACATAACATTTCGAGCAAGGAGGAAAAAAACTGCAGATACTGATTTTTCTGCAGGCTTTATTACGGCCTCTCTAGCCCAGAAATCCCAGACAAACAAACACAAACGAACAGTAACGCCAACCATTTCTCTCCTACTTCCGATTTCTCTCACTCACTCTCGCTCTCGCGCTCTCACTCGCGCTCTACTTTTCAGCCATTATGGTTTTTTCTTTGCCATCAATCCTGTCCAATAACATGCATTTCCACAATAATACAGCGTCAAAACAGAACAGCCTCATTTCCTCAAAGGCCTGAAAGTTTTCCAAGTTCATCTGAAACAAACTGATTGCAATTATACCTTTGGAGCACTTGAGGAGCACCAGCAGAGGACGAGAGCGAGAGAGCGAGAGAGTGACAGAGAGAGAGAGAGTGAGTGAGAAAGAGAGAGAGAGAGAGAACAAAACAAAATCAAAAAAGCAATAACAGCAGCTTAGCATTCAAACGGTTGAGTGAGTTTGAGCGTCGCACCAAAACACCAAAATCAATTCAGAAAAAAACAAAAGCAGAAAGCAGGACTAGCTTACATTCCTTTACTTTACATTCATTTACTTTACGTTCATTTACTTTACATTCATTTACTTTGTAATCAGTCAGTGATAAATGAAGAATGGAGGGAAAGTTTCTGTCTGTTGTTGTCTGTCTGAGTTTGAGACAAAAGAGACTTCAGACGTCAACAGACTGTTCTCAACCACTTCACGGAATGTGTGACTGAATGAGTGAACAAGTGCTAAATGAGTACTGAAGATGTGATAAATGAGTGCTAAATGAGTGCTAAATGAGTGAATGAGTGCTGAATGAGTGCTGGAATACTGGGCCAGTGTTGAATGAGTGAGTGCTGAAAGAGTGAATAGTTGATGTTCAAATGAATGAACTATTTAAAGCTCATGGTTTCGCTGTAATTGGCATATTTTGCTTCTATATTGACGTTGTCAGTGTTGCACTCCATTACTGATCAACCCATCATATAAAAACACCCAGCAGCTCTGAACGAGCACTGAATTCCAGCAGGTTCACTCCACAGCTTCACTCCAGCAGCTTCACTCCAGCAGCTTCACTCCAGCAGTTTCACTCCAGCAGTTTCACTCCAGCAGCTTCACTCTGCTCTCCTCTGAGATAAGCACCACACTGCAGCCGTTTAATCAATTTCTCGGACAATAACGTCACCCTGAACCCCCTTCTCACTCTCACACGCCCACCCAGCACTCTGCTGCTCACATGACAAACCAATAAGACCGTCATCATCATCACTCCTTCTAATTACCACATCACAGCATTCTCATTTCTCTCCTAATGAAATAAATGAATACAAACTCCACCCCAACACACTGTCTGCTAAATCTGAAACACATCAGTTTCATTAATAAAATAAAACCACCAGCGCTTAACCTGTACAGTGATCAACTAACCCCTTCAGTACCTAATTAACACAAAGTACTGACTTAACCTTCACAATGCTTAATTAACCCGTACAGTGATCAACTAACCCCTTCAGTACCTAATTAACACAAAGTACTGACTTAACCTTCACAATGCTTAATTAACCTGTACAGTGATCAACTAACCCCTTCAGTACCTAATTAACACAAAGTACTGACTTAACCTTCACAATGCTTAATTAACCCGTACAGTGATCAACTAACCCCTTCAGTACCTAATTAACACAAAGTACTGACTTAACCTTCACAATGCTTAATTAACCCGTACAGTGATCAACTAACCCCTTCAGTACCTAATTAACACAAAGTACTGACTTAACCTTCACAATGCTTAATTAACCCGTACAGTGATCAACTAACCCCTTCAGTACCTAATTAACACAAAGTACTGACTTAACCTTCACAATGCTTAATTAACCTGTACAGTGATCAACTAACCCCTTCAGTACCTAATTAACACAAAGTACTGACTTAACCTTCACAATGCTTAATTAACCTGTACAGTGATCAACTAACCCCTTCAGTACCTAATTAACACAAAGTACTGACTTAACCTTCACTATACTTAATTAACCTGTACAGTGATCAATTAACCCCGTTCAGTACATAATTAACACTTAAAGTACTGACGTAACCTTCACAATACTGAATTGATCATTACAGTAATCAATAACCTCCTTTAGTTCCTAATTAACACTTAAAGTACTAACTTAACCTTCACAATACTGAAATAACCTGTACAGTGATCAATTAACCCCGTTCAGTACATAATTAACACTTAAAGTACTGACGTAACCTTCACAATACTGAATTGATCATTACAGTAATCAATAACCTCCTTTAGTTCCTAATTAACACTTAAAGTACTAACTTAACCTTCACAATACTGAAATAACCTGTACAGTGATCAACTAACCCCGGTAATTGCCTAATTAACACTTAAAGTTCTGACTTAACCTTCACAATACTGAATTAACCTGTACAGTAATCAATTAATAATCAGTAATCGATTTACTCCTTTAGTGCCTAATTAACACTTAAAGTACTGAGTTAACATTTACAATACTGAATCAACCAGTTATTAATTGATTTGGTCCCCTTTTGGTACCAAATTAATGCTTACAGTACTGTATAAGTTAAGTAAAGTGCTGACTTAACCCATACAGTACTGGATTCGCTATTGAAGTACTGACTTAACCCTTACAGTACTGTTTTAACTACTGAAGTACTGAATTAACCCATACAGTACTGGATTTGCTATTGAAGTACTGACTTAACCCTTACAGTACTGTATTAATTATGAATGTACAGACTTAACCCTTACATTACTGTATTATTTATGAATGTACAGATTTAACCCTTACAGTACTGGATTAGCTATTGAAGTACTGACTTAACCCTTACAGTACTGTATTAAATACGACTGTACAGACTTAACCCTTACAGTACTGTATTAACTATTGAAGAACTGACTTAACCCTTAGAGTACTGTATTAGCTATTGGAGTATTGACTTAACCCTTACAGTACTGTATTAATTATGAATGTACAGACTTAACCCTTACAGTACTGTTTTAACTACTGAAGTACTGACTTAACCCTTACAGTACTGGATTAGGTATTGAAGTACTGACTTAACCCTTACAGTACTGTATTCATTATGAATGTACAGACTTAACCCTTACAGTACTGTTTTAACTACTGAAGTACTGACTTAACCCTTACAGTACTGTATTCATTATGAATGTACAGACTTAACCCTTACAGTACTGTTTTAACTACTGAAGTACTGACTTAACCCTTACAGTACTGGATTAGGTATTGAAGTACTGACTTAACCCTTACAGTACTGTATTCATTATGAATGTACAGACTTAACCCTTACAGTACTGTGTTAACTATTGAAGTACTGACTTAACCCTTACAGTACTGTATTAACTATTTAAGTACTGACTTAACCCTTACAGTACTGTGTTAACTATTGAAGTACTGACTTAACCCTTACAGAACTGTGTTAACTATTGAAATACTGACTTAACCCTTACAGAACTGTGTTAACTATTGAAATACTGACTTAACCCTTACAGTACTGTGTTAACTATTGAAATACTGACTTAACCCTTACAGTACTGTATTCATTATGAATGTACAGACTTAACCCTTACAGTACTGTGTTAACTATTGAAGTACTGACTTAACCCTTACAGTACTGGCTTAACTATTAAAGTGCTGTCTTAACCCTTACAGTACAGAATTCATTATTAAAGTACTGACTTAACCCTTAAAGTATTGTATTAACTTGTAGAGTACTAAATTAAACCCCTACAAGACAGAGTAAATGCAGTACTGAGAGCTTTTAGTAGCACTTTTTAAAACATTGGATTAACCCTTACAGTACCGAGTTGACTAATATAGTGCTCATGCGTCCACCTGACCTTTATATGAACACTGCAGCTGTTATTGCAGCATGTTTGCCATATAGTCCCTGCTCCAGCACTCATTTCATTGCATTTGCAGTGAACAGAAGTCTATAGGGAGGAGCACAGTTTTGGCTCTGGCATTTTACATTTCCATTTCCATTTATTCACTTGGCAGACACTTTTATCCAAAACGACACGCAACTCAGGCAATGTACAATCCAAGCGCACAGATCTGCAACTTCAAATGCAAGCACTATGTGACTGTTTCCATTTCAAAAATAGAGCAAGACAGTTGTAGGAGTTAAGAGAGGAACATCGAGTGCAATGCAAAAAAAGCATATTCGAATAAACATGGTGAACAGAACAAATCAGTAACACAACATGAGAAGAAATCCCAATATCTTCAAGCCCAGCCACACAAAGCCACGATGAACAGCTGTACAGACTGAGCTCGGACCAAACCACACGGCCACTTTGTTCTTCTACTAAACCCCTAAGCTGTACTTCCACTCACTGGCCACTTTATCAGAAACACCCATTTGTACTTCCACTAACTGGCCACTTAATTAGAAACACCTACCTTGTACTTCCACTAACTGGCCACTTTATTAGAAACACCTGCCTTGTGCTTCCACTAACTGGCCACTTTATTAGAAACAGCTATCTTGTGCTTCCACTAACTGGCCACTTTATTAGAAACACCTACCTTGTGCTTCCACTAACTGGCCACTTTATTAGAAACAGCTATCTTGTGCTTCCACTAACTGGCCACTTTATTAGAAACACCTACCTTGTAGTTCCACTAACTGGCCACTTTATTAGAAACAGCTATCTTGTGCTTCCACTAACTGGCCACTTTATTAGAAACACCTACCTTGTGCTTCCACTAACTGGCCACTTTATTAGAAACACCTACCTTGTGCTTCCACTAACTGGCCACTTTATTAGAAACAGCTATCTTGTGCTTCCACTAACTGGCCACTTTATTAGAAACACCTACCTTGTGCTTCCACTAACTGGCCACTTTATTAGAAACACCTACCTTGTGCTTCCACTAACTGGACACTTTATTAGAAACACCTACCTTGTGCTTCCACTAACTGGCCACTTTATTAGAAACACCTACCTTGTGCTTCCACTAACTGGCCACTTTATTAGAAACACCTACCTTGTACTTCCACTAACTGGCCACTTTATTAGAAACAGCTACCTTGTGCTTCCGCTAACTGGCCACTTTATTAGAAACAGCTACCTTGTGCTTCCACTAACTGGCCACTTTATTAGAAACACCTACATTGTGCTTCCACTAACTGGCCACTTTATTAGAAACAGCTACCTTGTGCTTCCACTAACTGGCCACTTTATTGGAAACACCTACCTTGTACTTCCACTAACTGGCCACTTTATTAGAAACAGCTACCTTGTGCTTCCACTAACTGGCCACTTTATTAGAAACACCTACCTTGTGCTTCCACTAACTGGCCACTTTATTAGAAACACCTGCTTTTGTTGCTTGTTTCTGCAGCTGCATATTTTATCAGCCCCTCATCTACACCAGCCATCACTGCTGAGTATCTGACCGCAGGACCAGATATTGACTAGATGTTATATGGGTGGTGGACCCGTCTCAGCGCAGCAGCGACACTGACATGCGTGACAAACCCAGAAGCGTTGATGTGGCTATTATGCTCACACCAGCGGGACACCTGCTGCCAAGTCAGGGTCACTGCCAGGTAAGAAACTGACCACTGATGGACCTGGCATCAGCAGATGAGCTTCAGCCTCCAGCTGATCACCAGCAAGGTGGAACCACAAGAGTTTGGTTTCCAATAAAGTGGCCAGCGAGCATGGCTTTCACAAACAGCGTCCACTTCACCAGAAACCCCACCAGGTCCATCAACCACAGGGCTCCAGAAGTGCTCCATGGAACCAGCGAGCGCGCCAGCGGTGCACGAGCTGACCACACGAATGATGCAGTCAGCTCGTGCACCGCTGGCGCGCTGGTTGCACGGCTTCTCTTTGAATGCCCCAGCCATCCTCGCGCAGCAGAAGCTCGTGGTACTCACGCTGCTGTTCTCCCCGGTCCAGTGCACCATCGCCTGGTTGTGCGTGGCGTCGCCCTTGAGCACGAACGAGCTGCTGCTGAGCGCGAGGCGCCCGGGAGACGGCGACCCCGGAGCCGCGGAGGAAGAAGAGGTGGAAGCAGCAGGAGGAGCGCACGCGGCGAGGAGGACGAGCGCGAGCGCGAGCGAGAGCGAGAGCAGGGAACGCGGCGAGAGCGCGCGGAGACGCATCGCGCGCGCGACGGAGAGGGGGGAAAAAACGAGAGAGAGAGAAAAGAAAAGAGCGGATGGAGAGACGGCTGCGCGCTCCCTCTCCCTCTGCTCGTGGTTCTGCGCGAGCGAGAGCGCGAGAGCGACAGAGAAAGGGGAGAGGGAGGGAGGAGAGAGCGAGAGAGTAAGGGAGAGAGAGAGAGAGAGAGAGAGAGAGAGAGAGAGAGAGAGAGAGAGAGAGGAAAACGGAGGGTCGAGGCGCCATCTGGCGGCCGGGAGCGGTACTGCTGCTTTTTACGCACAGAGGCGTTTACGAGGTTTACGAGCGAGCATGTTAAACTCAGCAAAGCCTAAGATCAATGCATTTCTGTCCTGCTAGATCTGCCCCAGTCAACTGTAAGTGGTATTATTGTGAACTTGAAGCCTCTAGGAGCAACACCAGCGCAGCTGCGAAGGCATAGACCACAGAAACTCACATAGCTGGACAAAAAAATCACCAAACTTCTGTCGCCTCACTCACTACAGAGTTCCAAAACGTCTATAGAAGCAACATGAGCTTCATAAATATATATGCAATGCCTTGCATTGGCGGGGGGGTGGGGTAAAGCACTCCATTGGGCTCTGGAGCAGTGGAAATATGTTCTCTGGGGTGATGAATCACACTTCTCTATATGTCAGTCATATCTGGATTTGGTGGTTGCCAGGAGAACGTTACCTACCAGAAGACATAGTGTCAACAGTAATGTTTGGAGGAGGAGGGATAATGGGCTGGGCTGTTTATCAGGGTTTGGGCCCCTTAGTTCCCCTTAGTGACCCTTCACTTTATGATTTATGATGTTCACTTATGATGTTCACTTATGGTGTTATGATGTCCACTGATGTTAATGCTGCAACATACAAACACAATTTATACAATCATATTTTATACAATTATCTGCTTCCAGCTTTGCGGCAGCAGTTTGAGGGAGACCCTTTAGTGATCCAGCATGACTGAACCCCTGTGCACAAAGCAGCTCCATAAAGATGTGGAGTGACAAGTCTGGTGTGGAGGAACTCCAACGGCCCTCACAGAACCCTGAGCTCAAACCCACTGAACACCTCTGGGACCCAACATCAGTGTCTGACCTCACAAATGCTCTTTTGACTGAACAGGCACAAATTCCCACGGACACTCTCCGAAATCTTGCGGAACGCTTCCCAGAGGAGTGGTAGCCGTTATAGCCTGAAAGAGGAGCAACTCCATATTAATGCCCATGGTTTTGGAATGAGACGTTCACCAAACTCATAGGTGTGAATGTGACGTGTCCACATATTTCTGGCCATATAGTGTATTCACCGCAACCACTTTGAAAGAGGTATCTGACTTTGGCTGGGTTTAAATGAGTGGTTCCTCAGCTGATTTCAGAGCTGAATAAAGAGAGTTAGAATAGGGGAAACACAAAAGAGCAGAGTTTGGGCTCTTTTAATTGAGAAGTGCTGGTTTAAATTGATCGTTAATGGATCTACAATGTGGTCTGACTTAGAAATCGCTGCTTTAAGAGACTGAGCCGTTGAGTCTATGCACTTGAGAAGACTGTAAATGAGGCAATAGTAACAATATCTCTATAATATGCTGCGACTTCAGTGTCCTTGGGAATGTATCAAAAATATCCAACCAAGAGTGGCTCTTCTGTCCGACACTGACCCCTGATGAGGGGATAGAGTGCAGGAAATCTGAATTTCTGATATTTTTTTTGTTTGCTTGTTACTTTTGTCACTTCAAATTTACATGTCTTTTGACTCTGTATTTCTCAATCTAAACAAAAAGGTATGCATTCATAAATACACTATATTGCCAAAAGTATTCGGTCGTCTGGCTTCACACACATATGAACTTGAGTGACATCCCATTCTTAATCCATAGGGTTTAATATGATATCGGCCCACCCTTTGCAGCTATAGCAGCTTCAGCTCTTCTGGGAAGGCTTTCCACAAGGGTTAGGAGTGTGTTTATGGGAATTTCTGACCGTTCTTCCAGAAGCACATTTGTGAGGTCAGACACTGATGTTGGACGAGAAGGCCTGGCTCACAGTCTCCGCTCTAATTCATCCCAAAGGTGTTCAATGTGATTGAGTTCAGGACTCTGTGCAGGCCAGTCAAGAACTTCCACACCAAACTGGCTCATCCGTGTCTTTATGGACCTGCTTTGTGCACTGGTGCTCAGTCATGTTGGAACAGGAAGGGGCCGTCCCCAAACTGTTCCCACAAAGTTGGGCGCGTGAAATTGCCCAGAATCTCTTGGTGCTGAAGCATTAAACGTTAATTCACTGAGCTCCTGAGAGTGACCCATTCTTTCACTAATGTCTGTAGAAGCAGTCTGCAGGCCGAGGGGCTCGGCTTTATACACCTGTGGCCATGGAAGTGACTGGAACACCTGAATTCAGTGATTTGGATGGGGGAGTGAACACTTTTGACAATGTAGTGTATAAATAAAGATGACTTTAGAAGACCACAAATTAATATCAGTACTTTGTTGCAAAGACGTTGCTGGTGTTCACAGTTTTCTACACAGTTCAGTGTGGGGTTTGGGAAGGTGTGTCCAGGCTGACCTGTAGCTCTTTTTCAGTGTCTCTCAGTGAGAGAAACCTTATGTGGTGCTCCTGTCTGGAGATGCTTAACTGTGCTTCCATGAACTTTCCAATAGCATATCATTGAGTCATTTGTCCTGACAGGGCTCTTTAATGCCTGTGCTAGGACTCTGCTTTTTCCATTGGAGTGTTGATTAATATGGTAGTGACCCAGTCCTGGCTGTTGCTGGCTCAGAGAGGCTTGGGAGGTGTGGCCATGTGAACGGCCTCACACCGAGGGTCCTGGTAGGCCCTCCACCTAAAAATGGACTTTACGTGTTTAAATGTTGTGGTTTATTAGTATAAAAATGTGTTGTTTTCTTTGAGGTATTGTAAAGTTGGGATGCTGGTTTAGTTAGAGTGCTTTGAATTAGTGGTTGGTCACCGTCAGGGTGAAGCTTGCGGCTGGTGGTGACCTCCCTGATGAGTGCAGTATGTCGTTTGTGCCTTTCTGCCCTGGTGTTTAGTAAAGAGTGCTTCTGGTGGTGGAATGACACCACTGCTGTGTCTTATTCTGTGAAATATATATACATATATAAATAATAAATAGTGATGTTCTGGATGTTGGTGTGTTTGTTTACCCGTCTCCAAGCCTCTCCTCGAGGAAGCCCAGTATTATATGTAGTTAAAAAGCAGCTCCTGGTTTGACCAATCAGTGCTCAGTAAATTGAGCTCATGATGTAACTGATGATATTAATGAGTCTCTCTGGCGGCTGTGAAGATGTCAAGGAAAAATATGGACCCGAGAAATTCTTGTTACTTTTTTATTGTTTTTCTGTTTGTTTGAATTATTAATACGACTTTATTCTAATGTATATTGTGATAAACTCACTGCTGAGGTCAACTGTTTAAACATTTGCCTGGATGCCTAAAACCTTCACACAGTACTGTCTATTGCTGATGTCAGAACAAAACCTCAACTCCAAAATCTCCAGAATGGTCATTTTACAGGAGAAGGAAAAAACCTACTTTACTTTTAATGTAAGTCAATGGAACCAGAATTTTTTCCAAGTCATTTTGGGCCGTTTCTTCTACAGCGTTCATCATGAAATTTACACACAATTTAAAACACAGCAGGTATTTTCAAATTATGCCAAAAACCGAAAAATGTCAAAAAAATGGAGACATGAAGTTTTCTTCAGACAACTAATTGACAACAATGTAATAATGTCATTCATATGAGGTGTGAATGTTTTGTGCTCATGTCTGTTATTTTTTATGGGGCATTTTTACATAAAAATGTCCAGGATCCTTTAAAAGTTTGATTTATTTGAGCTTTAAATCATAAAAGTAGATTCTAATAACTGACCTTTCTAAATTCAATTCCTCAAGATTTTAAAGTTAGTACCAGCAAGTTTTTCCAATTTAGTGCATGTATATCAATCAGTCAATTGGGTTCCAGGGCCTTTCACAGCACTGTGAAATGGCCTAAACCAGGACAGAGTCTGTAATAAACTGGAGCCTTTATCGCCCTCTAGTGTCAATTAAATAAAAATCTCACAATGTATTAATACACACAGAATTCATCTTGTGCGTGTATTAACAATATCAATATGAAGGCACAATTGCTTCATAAAATAATAAGTGATAATAGATTTTATTGATAGAGCATCGTTTTAACTCCAGCTTACAAAGTAACAGGAAGATCAGAACACAAACAAAATACAAAGGAAAAATGACTGAAAGATGACAGAATAAATTGAGATAAATAGAGATTAAAATAAAAAACATCATCAAACAGAATTTGAAAAGGAAAACAGAGAATACAAGACTGATTGATTGAGGTTAATTGAGTGCTGTCTGGATATTAAAGATGCCAAACGGAGCCCAAAAGGCTTCCTAGGCACAATGTCTTTGAGCAGGTGTGCCCAAACTTCTTGCCTTGTGTTTAAGCATCAATACAGGGTTTTTTAAATTTGTCGTATTTAATCACTATCACACTCCAAAAATAATACAATTTTTAAAACTGGATATGAATGATGATAGTTTTATTAGGCACTTCTATAACTTAAGAACAGCTCAGCCAGTATACACTGAACTCCCTGTAGTTACTAAAAATAGGCCTTAGTATGTAATAAGCCTGGGATTTTAGGGGGTGAACCCAATAGAAACATTGTATTCATCTGTAATGCTAACCAAAATAGATGTAGTGCCAATTTCTAAATTTTATAAAATGTTTATGTATCTGCATTGACAGTTATATACACTCCAGTACCAAAATAATGGGCCACGCCCAAATTGGCAAAACATTAAGCTTTTAATCGTCTTAACGACAAATCATTAGTCAGTAAATTTGTGTGCATTAAACAAACAGAAAGAGTAAGTTAGTGTGTAGAGCGTTTTCCATTGATTTCTTTAAACGGTAAAGCTTTGTGTGTAAATTTTCAGTCTTTTACAGAAAGAAGAGCCCGTATTTATCCACTCAGCACTGACGGCTTCAAACAGCTGAAAAACACTGCTGAGCTAGTTTGTGTTTCATGCAAGACCAAATGTCCTCTATAGGGTTTAAATCTGGACTCTGACCAGCCCAAAATCATCAGTATATTCTGGGTAAGACTTTTTTTTATGCGAGAGAGTATACAAGAAAATCTGATGTTGACACCAGCCCACAATTTCTATATTGGTATACCCCAAGTATACAGGTATATACCCCAAGTATTCAATAGGAGACAAAATAAGGCCACACCAGACAGACAATGCATGTTTTTGTTAATGTTTAAATTACAATTTGGTTCGCTGGCTAATACAACAATTTTGAATATGTTAAAATGTAGTGATAAAACCACGTGTGCATAATAACAAAGTCAAGAAATAGAGAACGTTTTTAAGTGCCACCGAAAATAAACCATCTCTGAAAATAACATGCATAATGAGAGGAACACTTACCGAAAGGTCATCTTGAAAAAACTATACAAGACCTCAACAAAGGAACGGTTTCCACAACACAGCCACGCACCGAAATACGATATGTAAATGTGGCATATTTATTTTATTCACAGATCAGTTACGGGTGTGGATGCAGAACTGGGCAAAATACTTTGAAAAAGTAGTGATGCGTGAATACTAAATACACCGTCCTAAATATGTGCAGTAAAGTATTCCATTACAATACATAAAAAGTCGCATATTTATACATTAAGAATATACATTGATGGATACCAATATCTCAACATCATTTTGGCTCTTATGACCTACGTTGGTCCACAACTACTCCTACTGACTACCCTAAGCCAGCAAATCTGCCATTTCGCAATAACAAAATGTTGCTAATTTGACTATAAAGTGGGCAACTATGTGAGTTTCAGTCAACAACGTGTGGAACTTGCCATAAAACGCCTGCAACAAGTCCAGTACAATGCTAAGATTATCGCTCAGGAACATGTGCACTACTGAGGAGACTGTTCATTTCAGTCATCCCTCAAATGAGTTCAGTAATGCTGAGATAAATGACTGACACATGCCAGTGATTTATCAGTCTACTCAGGCTTTAGCAGGAAGTTTGGTGTTTGTAAAGAACCTGTTGATTGAGGTTTTCTTTAGAGTACATTTTTCGACACTGTTATTTTAAATGGTTAATAAGCAAGCATTAATAATATTTCTTCTTAAGGTATATATTTTAAAACTGAGTAGTTAATTTAATAATAATAAAATGATTTTCCTAAAGATGTAAAAAGTAACTGGATGCTGAATACTACCTTTACAAAATGTGGGGACTGAATGCAGATACTTCATTTCTGTATTCTGAGTAGGTTATCCTAATACTAGTATTCCATTACATCCAAACCCTGGGTATATGCAGAGCATATATCTTTAGCGTGTTAGAATTGACCGTCATCCTCTAGTCCTTCACCAGTCGTCAGTTTTTGACCACTGTCAGTAAGACAGTCCCAGACAGTGGAGTATATTTTTAGTTATTTAATATACATGGGAGTTTGCCAAGCCAGTCTACATGTGTTTTGTGGACTTGGAGAAGGCTTATGACCGTGTTCCTCGAGATATCTTGTGGGAGGTCCTCCGGGAGTATGGGGTGCTGGGGCTGCTACTCCAGGCTATCCAATCTCTGTGTGTGAAGCGGTTGGTATGCAGATCAGCACCTCCAAGTTTGAGTCAATGGTCTTAGCCCGGAAAAGGATGGCATGCCCACTCCAGGTAAGGGGAAAGGCCCTGCCCCAGGTGGAGGAGTTTAAGTATCTTGCTCATGACTGATGGGAAGAGGGATCGTGAGATCGGCCACAAGCTGGGACAGGCGGCAGCAGTAATGCAGTCACTGTATCAGACTATAGTGGTGAAGAGGGAGCTGAGCCAAAAGGCGAAGCTCTCTGTTTACCAGTCAATCTACATCCCAACCCTCACCTATGGTCATGAGCTGTGGGTAATGACCGAAAGAACGAGATCGTAAATACAAGCAATGAGCTACAATGAGCTTTCTTCATCGGGTGGCGGGCTACATGCTATGTGATAGAGTGAGGAGCTCGGTCATCCAGGAGGAGCTCAGAGTAGAGCCACTACTCCTCCGCATTGAGAGAAGCCAGCTGAGGTGGTTCAGGCATCTGATTCGGATGCCCCCTGGATGCCTCCTGGTGGGGGTGTTCCAGGCACAGCCTACCAGGACAAGACCCTGGGGTCGTCCTAGGACCTGCTGTTGGCCTGGGAGTGGCTTGGGGTCCCTGGGAATGAGCTGGAGGAAGTTGTGGGGGACAGGGTCATCTGGGATTCTCTGCTCTCTCAACTGCTACCGCGACTCTATCTGGACTAGCAGTCAACGATGATGATGATGATGATATACAGTTAGACTTATTAACCTTATCTTTAGGAACTACTTTAGAACTTAATACCATTAACCGTGTAAAATCTGACATTTTCAAACATTTATACATTTTTGCACTATCTACTAGAACCCCATTTTGTCAGAAAAAAGAAGGTCATTTTAAAAGTCTATGGAGAAACATCTTTATCAATTGGTAACTTGGGGCCAGCCAGTTACACTCAACCATACAAACCCGTACCCCCTGGCTTTACTCCTTTAAGACAGCTGCGTTTTCCCACAAAAATTAATGGGATGTGAAACAAAAATTGTTTAGCTCTGCATTACAATTAATGTCAGATCCTGAGGTTTAAGTCCACGACAACTCTCAAATCTCTGGGGTGCAGGCTGAAGCAGAATCTTAAGTCTCTGTAGCATGAGTTCGAGCCGAGTCTCGAGTCTTAGTTCTGCCAGTAGGACTAGAATTTCAAGTCTCCAAGGTGCAAATTGGGTCTCAGGTCTCTGCGGTGTGAGTCCAAGTCAAATCTCTAAGGTACGAGTCCAAATTGAATCTCAAGTCCCTGAGATACAAGTCTCAATTTTCCGTGGTACAAGTTGTGAGTCTGAATTGGGTCTTGAGTCTCTATGGTACAAGTTTGAGTCGAGTCTCAAGTCTCTGAGGTATGAGTCCGAGTCAGGCCTTGAGTCTCTCGGATGCAATTCAGAGTTGGCTCTCTCTCTGATGAGCAAGTCTGAGTCTCGATTCCCAGGTGTGAGACTTTGAGTTCAGTGTATATCTGGGATGTGAGTGCAAATTGGGTCTCTGAGATGCAACTCCAAGTTGGGTCTTGAGTCTCAAGTCTCATGTCTCTAAAGTGAGAGTCTGTGTTGTCACTCAGTTTAGTGTCATAATTAACTGCAGGCACTGCATTTTACAAGAGTAAAGCCCTAAAGAAACATGTCTGGTTAACAGGGCTTCAGATAAACTTTACAAAACCACATTACCACTTATCTGCTTGTCCAGGAAGTGAAAGTTTGTGTCAGACAAGTAGATGATAAGCTATGATGAATAAGGGATGTTTTGTGCGACCTGCCAGGCACACTGCAAGGTGGCTGAGAAATAAGTAGGTATTGTAGCTCTGGAAATGACCATCAAACCATGTGGCTTGCTTAAATGATATAGGTCTTACATTGTGAGTCAGTTAAGGAGGCATCCAAGTTGAGTTGCAAGTCAGTCAATTCAACTCTGGTTAAAGGCCCATTACCCTATGTAGTGAAGCCCTTCCTGGTGCCACTGCAGGAAACAGTTGCGCTTAGGCATCAAGCACAATGGCACTCTACACTTCATGCAGAAAGCAGAGGTCTTCACTTTTTTGCCGTCTTGTTTGCATAATTCACACGCCCTTCTCCCAACTCTAGAGTCTTCCGAGAAGAAATCGGGATAACATTCATCACCTGCTAAAGGCAGCTGAAGTGGAGCCAAGCGGGTGAGCGTTTTGGTTAAGTCAGTTGCAAGGGTTTCTCTGAACTGTTTGAGTGTCACTGTTTCCCGGCTGTTTGCTTTAGACAACTCTTTGTGCATTATGAAGCTGTTCACAACCGCAATGTCAATGAAATGGTAGAAAAAGGTCTTGTACCACTTCTTGGTTTTGTGTAGCACATTGCAGTAGCCAAACAGGGCATCTGAGAGGTCCACACTACCCATGTTCTTGTTGTAGTCCTGGACTGCACACGGGATAGGGACTTGACTCACCTGCCAGATGCCCTTAGTGTCTTTGACTCTCCTGCTCACATTGTCTCCGTCATATGCTTTGTGCATAGTGGTGCATAAAACTACCTCCCTGGTGTCCATCCACTTGACAAACAGAAGCTCACCACGCCTAATCCAGCGGATTGTTCCCCTTGCTGCTTTCCTGGGCATGTCGTGGCATCTGGTGCGTGGAAAGCCCTGTCTGTTCATTGGGATGGTGCCACATGCAAGTGTTTTTGCTGCATACAAATCAGATAAAAGCTTGGGGCTTGTGTAAAAATTGTCCATGTACAGTTTATAACCCTTGCCCAGCAAGGGGTGATTCACAAGCTGAGTAACTGAGTCGTAGCCTAGTCCATTCTTTGTCTTAAGTTTGCTCTTTCCCTCATACACAAAGAAGTTCCAGATGTACCCAGTGGCTGAATCAGCAAGCACAAAGAGTTTGTATCCCCATTTTGTAGGCTTGTCCTTTATATACTGCTTTAGCCCTATACGGGCCTTAGATGCCACCATCCTTTCGTCAACAGACAGCTCTCTGCTAGGTTGAAAATAGGTCTGGCATGCAGACAGCAGGTCCATGTACAGAGGCTTTATTTTGAACAGCCGGTCATACCCTGGGGTTCCTTTTTTACACATGTTCTCCTCATCCTTCTCCAGATTGCAAAGATGAAGGTTCCATGTTATTGCTAGAAACCGGTTCCTGGACATGACGGAGCGGGGAAAGGGAAGTCTGTAAATTGATTTCTCACTCCAGTAGTCACTGAATCGTTTTAGTGGCGTAAAACCCATGTATATGATGAGGCCAATGTAGGTGTAGAACTCCTCAACTGTAAGAGGATACCAGGTGTATCTTTTTCCAGCCTGTGCTCTTTTCTCAGCATGTGCATTTGTATTCTCAACCATTTTTTCAACCACAGACATGGACATAAACAACTTAAACAACTCAAGAGGAGTATACGATGTACATGAGAGGAGTTGTGGGCCAGGAGGACGCTGTGGCTGGAAACTGGGAAGGTCAGGCTGTTTGTCTTCTTCAGAGATGTCATGCCACATATCCTCTTCATCATCACCACCACTAGCAGCTTGCAAAGGACATTTTATTGCAGAACTGGACCTCGGCTTAGATGTTCTCTTTGAAATTGATCCTTTGCATTTGTCTGAACTTGACATAGGGGTGGAGCATGGCCCCTCAGACAGGGAGCCAGATGATGTTGATGGTGGTGTCAGTGGAACAGGGATGGTCTTGCGTTTCTTGGCTGATGGTGATGACGCAGGTTTGGCTCTTTTTCTTTCTGATGACTTGCTCGGCTCCCATTCCTCATTACTGTCCTCATCACTGTAATCACTAAATAAATAAAATAACAATGTTAAATAAATACATAAACAAAACTAGCACAAGTCATTATCGTCACTGGAGGCTTAAAAATGACAAAAAGCTTGTTTAATGACTGTAATTACATGCAGGATAAAACTTTCAGAGTCTAAGATCACACATAGGTTTTGTAATTCAGAATTGGTTTGTGAAGCTAAAGAACCAAGTCTCTCATAAAGCAGCTTTCTCTGGGTTTTAAAACCAACAATCAGAATTTCATTTTTTCAAAACTTTGTGACATCCATTGAAGAATATATGACACACAGCTGGTCAGTCTTTCTACAGAGTCTTGATTATCAGAAGGATTAGAAATGTATAACTGCATGACATCAACATAACTATGAAAATGGATATTATGTTTCCTAATGACATCTAGTAACATGCACAACCTAAACTAATGCCCTAAAACTGAACCCTGTGGGACTTCACAAGAAATTATCATTTTTTTTGATGAACAATTACCCAGTGAAACCAACTTCCCAGTATGCAAGATGGGGGACCAGAAACTTGTGATCAACGGTGTCAGACACTGCAAGATCCAGTAAGATCAAAACAAGGATTTTGTGCATATGTGTTATATATCTTTTTGAAAATTGTCCTATATAGCACCAAAAAGGGTTCTGCTGTTGAACTCTTTTTAGTGTTCTATAAATACATAAAACATTCTCTATCAATCTGAAGATCCATTTCACTATGAAAAGAACCCTTTAAGCAAGCAAATGTTTCTTTGAGTGTTCATGGTTCTATATAGAACTATTGTCTTTACAAAATACAGTGCTACATGCTGTCTGCACCAAAATTTTAACTTAGGTCTGCAAGTATAAATGTATGAAAGATTTTGAATAAGAAAAAAATGTCCTGGGAGATCTTTCACAAAGCAAGAATTCAGTTTAGCCAAGCCTGTCTGATAGGAAAAGAGCTGAGGGACATTCCTACTGGACAATCCTCCGTTTCAGGCTAAAAGTGATTTCCACTGATTTTTCAATCAATATAATTTCTTAGGATGTAAACAGAGTGATTCAGAGTGGTTTGGTGTGAAACACTCTGTTCTAGAGAAACTTACCAAGTCAGAACTGTTCACAGTGGTGGTGATAGAAACCAGACGTCCATCTCTAAAAGCTCCTGACATAAAGTTACTACATGAAATGGTTATGAATTCACTGCCTGATGATTAATCATTATTGACAGTTCTGAGATAAAGATTTGGCCTAAAATCTATATTTTAAAGCACATTCGTGGTGGATAAATACTTGCACAGCAGTGTGAGGTAAATTAGTCGACAAAGAACTGGGGTGTAATGATTCTGATACAGAGACCAAAACCGCAATACAAACATCCACAATCTTGTGTTGTGTGTCTGTCTCTACTTAGTAATAATTCCATAGTGAATTACCTCCTATAATTCACCAAACTCAGAGCTCCTCAGTGATCGTAATCCTGCTCAAATTGACATCACAGAAATAAAAACCCACGTAATACAAAATGACAAGGCTGAAGTTGGCATCCTATTCACCAGTTTGAATTTAAACGGTGCAGCAATATAGGGAGTGCAGGGATGGCAGTCATACTGTACACAAAACTCATACAATTGATGAAGTTTCACTTGCCCAGGCAACAGGCAACACTTCAAAAATGCAAGTGCACATCAGAAGATATCAGTGGTCCACAAAAGAAACCCCAACAACAGGTAACCCAGACCATGCTCAAGCAATGACCAAGCCAATCAGGGTTTTCATGGCACTGGGCCTGCGTCCTTTTTCAGTTGTAGAAAACAAAGGACCCAGATAAATCATGCCGAGCCGGCTGCTTTTCACTCAAAATGGGCTGATTAGGGAGGGGAATCTGAGGATGTGTGTGTACTGAGATATAACTGAATATCATCAGCATAACAATGAAAGTTTAGGCCATGGCTATGAATGATCTGGCCAAGGGGTGAAATGTAAATTAAGAAAATCAAGGGTCCAAGAATTGAGCCCTGCGTGACACCACATGTAACAGGAGAGGTGGAGGACCTCTGTGGACCTAGTGTGATAAACAGCTGTCTGTCTGAAAGATATGACCTGAGCCACTGATGAGAAATGAGAACATCATGATTAACAGTATCAAAAGCTGCACTTAAGTCGAGGAGAAGGAGAGGTGATGAGTTCAGAGACAGAAAAGGAGTCAACGGGTGTGAAACAAGTTAGCTTTGTGATCAAGGCAGGAGAATCTGTAAAGAAGAATGGCTGGGAAGCAGAAGGAAAGGGGCTGTAGATCTGATTCATTTTCTTTTCAAAGGAATGTAGAAAAGCCTGACACTGCTCAGCTGAATGGGGGCACGCTGATACAGGAGGATGGAGGAGTTTGTTAACGGTTTGAAAGAGAGCTTTTGGCCTAGACTTAGCATTATTTATGATGGAGGAGAGTAGATGGAGCGGGCAGTATTAAGGGCATCCCTATATTTGTAGGTGTGTTGACTGTAAAGTAGAGAGTGGACAGTAAGGCCAGTTTTTATAAAGGCGCTCAAGACGCCGACCAGTAGCCATCAGTACCCTTAGTTCAGGGGTAAACCAAGGACAGGAGTGGACGGCAGGGAGGAGTCTATTCTTAAAAGGGGCAAAATCATTAAGCAGTCCAGAGACAGTGTCATTATAGAGAGAAGCCATGCTCTCAGGGAATGATGGGTTATGTAGGTCAGACAGGGCTGAAGACTGAAGAGAAGCAGCAAACAGATTAAGATTGACAGACCTAATATCACAATAGACAACAGAGATTTTTTCACAGGGGGGAGGAGGATAAATATGAAAACTACATTCAATGAGGTCAGATGGTCAGAGATACCAGAGACTGGACCAGAGACAGAGATACCATTCAAACCAGTAGAGCAGAGTAAATCAAGAGTATGACCATGATGGTGAGTAGGAAAATCAACATGCTGCATCCAGTCAAAACACTCTAAAGCTGAAAGGAACTCAGATGTGAAACAGCATTCAGTATCAACATGGATACTGAAGTCACCAAGCACAATTACGGCAGAGCAAAGAGACTGCACTGATTCAATTTTACATTAAATTTGCCTGATTAAAGAAAAACTGATTTACTGTTGTATTTTATTGCCGCTAATTTGCACATCCCTGGTTGTACATTTCGACAGGAAAAATATATTGGAGTTTTATTCTTTTATCTTTTGTATCAGCAGGAAAGTCATTAAAGCAGCGAATTCTTGAACGTCATTCATCTTTATTGTCTTAGTTAGCAAATGCATAAAACAACCTCCAACTAAATTTAAAAGCTAACAGCTACAGTACTGTGTGAAAGTCTTAGACCCCAAGACACATTTTCAAAATCTATTTATTTGTGCAGTTTGTGTTTATTTGCTGAGAAAAGTGTTAATATGTGAATAAACAAAATGTACATAATATTAGTTAATAATGATTATATATAAATATAAATAATAAATAGTGATGTTCTGGATGTTGGTGTGTTTGTTTACCCATTTCCAAGCCTCTCCTTGAGGAAGTCCAGTATTATATGTAGTTAAAAAGCAGCTCCTGGTTTGACCAATCAGTGCTCAGTAAATTGAGCTCATGATGTCATTGATGATAGTAACGAGTCTCTGTGGCGGCTGTGAAGGTGTCCAGGAAAAATATGGACCCAAGAAATTCTTTTTACTGTTTATTGTTTTTCTGTTTATTTGAATTATGAATACGACTTTATTCTGATGTATATTGTGATAAACTCACTGCTGAGTTGTTTAAAAACTGTTTAAAAATTTGCTCAGATGCCTAAAACTTTCAAACAGTGCTGTAGATAAAAGTTATTTGGTAATGTAGTGATTCATAATCTGAATAATCAGGAGCCCTTTTTGGTTGAAGCATACAAATCTATAAATTTGTTTCAAAATTCATTGAATTTTAGCATTTTGGCTAAAAGTGAACAGACGATAAAAGCTTTAACCATTAGAAACGTACATCTGGGTTTGGTGGTGTTGTGTCATTTTCCTGGATTTGTACATTTGTAAGATATTTTACTGTAATAATATCTGACAGTAACGTTATATTGCAATATTATATCGATTTGTCTTTGCTTGGTCCAGGCCCTCAGGAGAGGAGATGGATATGGCATCCATCAGCAGTAAACCTCCAGCCAAAAGACCACCAATCACTGAACTGTTGGAAACTTATTTCCAGTGGAACAGACATCACCCACGGCTTTGTCTCAACTCATGGATGAGGAGATGCAGCATTACAAGGCAGTGCAGAGCCTCCCAGTGACTCTGGCGCAGACTTTTTGCTAGGACCTTCATCAAGAACACGTTTAAGTGAATTTTAGTGAATGAGGCCCAATCACAGCGTTTTCTCGTTTAGCCAACGTCCCAGCATCATCTGTCCCCAGTGAGACCCAGTGGGTTCTCTCTACTGAGGGGGACCCCGTCACAGCACAGAGAGCAAGCCTCTCACTGGACAGTGTGGACACGATGATGTTCTCAAAGAACAGATTAAAACCTATTTTAAGCTTTTCCTTAAATATGTGTGGTCAACTGAAAGCACCACTGTTTATTTCTGACCGAAGTTCAGGGATTTTTTTATTTCTTTATTTCTAATTAATTCTTATCTCTTGTTTAATTAGGCTGGTCTTAAGTGAATGGTTTATGGAAGTTATATATGTGTGAAGTTAATCTACCATGTCATTTAGTGTTCTTGTCTTCTTTCAAATTCTTTCTTACACCCCCCCCAATCATCCCCCACCATCCCCCCATTATCCCCCATCAAATCAAGTCAAATTTATTTGTAGCGCTTTTTATAACTGATGTCGTCACAAAGCTTCACAGAATTCCAGTAAAGACAGAGTTTTAACAAGAATGTAAAACCCCCAGGTGAGCAGGCCAGGGGGGCAACAGTGTCAAGGAGAACCTCCCTCAGAGCTGAGGAAGAACCCTTGGGAGGAACCAAAGCTCACTAGGGGGGACCCGTCCTCTTCTGGTCAAACTACCTACAGATTATTGACAAAAAAACATCGCCAACTGTATTGTAGTGTAGTGTAATGTATTGCATTGTACTGTATTGTAGTGTAGTGTAATGTATTGCATTGTACTGTAATGTATTGTGGTGTATTGTACTGTATTGTGGTGTATTGTACTGTATTGTGGTGTATTGTACTGTAATGTATTGTATTGTACTGCATTGTAATGTAGTGTAATGTATTGTCTTGCATTGTAATATATTGTAATGTAGTGTAATGTATTGTATTGTGGTGTATTGTACTATATCGTATTGTACTGTATTGTGGTGTATTGTACTGCATTGTAATGTAGTGTAATGTATTGTATTGTCTTGCATTGTAATATATTGTAATGTAGTGTAATGTATTGTATTGTACTGTATTGTAGTGTAGTGTAATGCATTGCATTGTATTGTGTATTGTACTGTATTGAGGTGTATTGTACTGTGTTGTAGTGTAGTGTATTGTATTGTACTATATTGTATTGTATTGTAGCATATTGTACTGTATTGTACTGTATAGTATTGTACTGTATTGTAATGCATTGTACAGTATTGTATTTTAGTGTATTGTACTATATTGTATTGTAGCATACTGTATTGTACTGTATAGTATTGTAATGTAATGTACTGTACTGCATTGTATTGGTATTATATTGCAGTATACTGTAATGTATTGTAGGGTACTGTACTGTATTGTACTGTACTGTATTATAGTGTACTGTATTGTAGTGTACTGTATTGTAGTGTAGTGTACTGTATTGTAGTGTGCTATATTGTAGTGTACTGTACTGTATTGTAGTGTACTGTACTGTACTGTACTGTACTGTATTGTAGTGTACTGTACTGTACTGTATTTTAGTGTACTGTACTGTATTTTAGTGTACTGTATTGTAGTGTACTGTACTGTATTTTAGTGTACCGTACTGTATTGTAGTGTACTGTATTTTAGTGTACCGTACTGTATTGTAGTGTACTGTATTGTAGTGTAGTGTACTGTATTGTACTGTACTGTATTTTAGTGTACTGTACTGTATTGTAGTGTACTGTATTTTAGTGTACTGTATTGTACTGTACTGTATTTTAGTGTACCGTACTGTATTTTAGTGTACCGTACTGTATTGTAGTGTACCGTACTGTATTGTAGTGTACTGTATTTTAGTGTACTGTACTGTATTTTAGTGTACTGTACTGTAGTGTACTGTATTGTAGTGTACTGTACTGTATTGTAGTGTACTGTATTGTAGTGTAGTGTACTGTATTGTACTGTACTGTATTTTAGTGTACCGTACTGTATTTTAGTGTACCGTACTGTATTTTAGTGTACCGTATTGTAGTGTACCGTATTGTAGTGTAGTGTACTGTATTGTAGTGTACTGTATTTTAGTGTACTGTACTGTATTTTAGTGTACTGTACTGTAGTGTACTGTATTGTAGTGTACTGTACTGTATTGTAGTGTACTGTATTGTAGTGTACTGTATTGTAGTGTACTGTATTTTACTGTACTGTAGTGTACTGTACTGTATTGTAGTGTACTGTATTGTAGTGTAGTGTACTGTAGTGTACTGTACTGTATTTTAGTGTACTGTACTGTATTGTATTATAGCATACTGTATTGTACTGTATAGTGTTGTAGTGTAATGTACTGTACTGCATTGTGCTGAATTGTATTGTACTATATTGCAGTGTATTGTAATGTATTGTATTGTAGTTTATTGTATTGTAGTGTACTGTACTGTATTTTAGTGTAGTGTATTGTAGTGTACTGTGTTTGTGTATTGTATTGTAGTGTACTGTAGTGTAGTGTACTGTATTGTACTGTAGTGTATTGTATTTTAGTGTATTGTACTGTACTGTACTGTATTGTAGTGTACTGTATTTTAGTGTACTGTAGTGTATTGTATTTTAGTGTATTGTACTGCACTGTAGTGTACTGTATTGTAGTGTATTGTAGTGTAGTGTACTGTAGTGTATTGTAGTGTAGTGTACTGTATTTTAGTTTACTGTACTGTATTGTAGTGTATTGTAGTGTAGTGTATTGGACTGTATTGTATTGTAGTGTACTGTATTTTAGTGTACTGTACTGTAGTGTATTGTAGTGTATTGTAGTGTACTGTATTGTATTGTATTGTAGTGTACTGTATTGTATTGTAGTGTATTGTAGTGTAGTGTACTGTATTTTAGTGTACTGTATTGTATTCTATTTTAGTGTATTGTACTGTACTGTAGTGTAGTGTATTGTAGTGTACTGTACTGTATTGTACTGTAGTGTGTTGTAGTGTAGTGTATTGCACTGTTCTGTGTTCAGCTCTGCTCGTTTTCTCTGTATCTACAGTGACTGTTTCTGTCAGTATCTGAGCTCAGGACCGTCTCTCTCTCTAACCCACTGGTAACCAGCACAGATACTTTCTCTAGACTTTCTGTTAGTCGCTCTGGAGAAGAGCGTCTGCCAAACGCAGAGAAACCCCTGGTTCCCATCACCACCACTGTGAAGACGTCTGAAGCACTTCATACCAAACCCGCTGTGAGCCTCCGCTCACACCTCACACTCCGCTTACGCCTCACACACACCCCGCTTACGCCTCACACACACCCCGCTTACGCCTCACACACACCCCGCTTACGCCTCACACACGCTCCGCTTACGCCTCACACGCCCCGCTTACGCCTCACACACATCCCGCTTACGCCTCACACGCTCCGCTTACGCCTCACACACACCCCGCTTACGCCTCACACGCCCCGCTTACGCCTCACACACACCCCGCTTACGCCTCACACACACCCCGCTTACGCCTCACACGCCCCGCTTACGCCTCACACGCTCCGCTTACGCCTCACACACACCCCGCTTACGCCTCACACGCCCCGCTCACGCCTCACACGCCCCGCTCACGCCTCACACGCCCCGCTCACGCCTCACACACTCCGCTTACGCCTCACACACCCCGCGCTTACTCCTCACACCTCACACACCCCGCTTACGCCTCACACACACCCCGCTTACGCCTCACACGCTCCGCTTACGCCTCACACGCCCCGCTTACGCCTCACACGCTCCGCTTACGCCTCACACACACCCCACTTACGCCTCACACGCCCCGCTCACGCCTCACACGCCCCGCTCACGCCTCACACACTCCGCTTACGCCTCACACACCCCGCGCTTACTCCTCACACCTCACACACCCCGCTTACGCCTCACACACCCCGCGCTTACGCCTCACACACCCCGCGCTTACGCCTCACACCTCACACACCCCGCGCTTACGCCTCACACCTCACACACCCCGCTTACGCCTCACACACCCCGCTTACTCCTCACACACTCCGCGCTTACGCCTCACACACCCCGCTCACGCCTCACACACTCCGCTTACGCCTCACACGCCCCGCTTACGCCTCACACGCTCCGCTTACGCCTCACACGCCCCGCTTACGCCTCACACGCTCCGCTTACGCCTCACACACACCCCGCTTACGCCTCACACGCCCCGCTCACGCCTCACACACTCCGCTTACGCCTCACACACCCCGCGCTTACTCCTCACACCTCACACACCCCGCTTACGCCTCACACACACCCCGCTTACGCCTCACACGCTCCGCTTACGCCTCACACGCCCCGCTTACGCCTCACACGCCCCGCTTACGCCTCACACACACCCCGCTTACGCCTCACACGCCCCGCTCACGCCTCACACGCCCCGCTCACGCCTCACACACTCCGCTTACTCCTCACACACTCCGCGCTTACGCCTCACACACTCCGCTTACTCCTCACACACTCCGCTTACAGCTGTTTACATGGGAAACCGGTGGACTTGCCCTTCGCTGCCTGGCTACACTGAGCAGCTGCTGCTAACCGAGCGTGAGGGCGGTGGAGACCGCGGTCCGTACCGATCCAGCAGGAGGTCTTCTCCCTCCAGGAAGGCCTCCTCCTCCTCGGAGTCGTACGAGCAGACCGAGCTCTCGCTGTCGGTCTCGCGGACAGCCTCCGCGTCGCTCTCCTCCTCCTCCCCCCCGTCCTCCTCCGCGGAGCTCAGCCGCTTCCTCGCCTCCATCCGAAACCGAAACCGAAAGCCCGGTGTTCGCCCGGTGTTCGGCAGATGTTCGGCAGATGTTCGGTGTTTACAGTGTTTACAGTGTTTACAGCGCGCGCGCTGCTCCGCCGTTCCTCGTCTCCGTCAATGCGCGCCAAAACCTTCCCAGCGTCTGATTGGACTAGAGCCGCAAGCGAGGCGGCGCGTCATCATCAAGCGCTTCTTGGCCACTGTCGCCGAGTTTATGTTCTTTTCAAAATAAAAGTCCCGCATTAAACCTCGAAAATTCGCGTCAGATGACAGATACATAAAACACGAAGGCGCGTCTCATCTGATGATGTTTACTGTCTGCAGCGCCTCACACAACCAGGCTGACGCGCGGTTTACCCTTTGCCCCTCTTTAAAGTCAGAGAACGCTGTTTTAGTGAAAACCCCTGATGGCAAGAGGCCAGTGGGCCACTGCCTGGCCACTGGTGCCAAAGCCTGCGGGCCACTGCAGCTGCGCTCAGTGTTTTCACCCAGTGAGCGGTGTTTAAGCAGAGTAACAGACAAAAAGTCCACTTATCAGAGCTCGTTTTCCTCTCACAGTCCAATTTTACTGAGTTTCACTTCCTTCCTTTCTTTGGTTCTAGTTTGTGAGTCGGTTTAGTAAATCATTTTAATCCAGCTCAGTGTCAGCAACATTTCTATAAAATCATTTTATCTCAGAAATTATCGTTCTTTCTTTCTTTCTTTCTTTCTTTCTTTCTTTCTTTCTTTCTTTCTTTTTCTTTCTTTCTTTCTTTCTTTAGCTCTGTTGTGTGTAATATTTGTCTTAGTTTATTTTCTAAAATAAAAGTCTCTGTTCATTTAAAATCTGTTTGAGGAGTTTAAAAACTAGACAGAGCTTGTATGCAGGACAGTAGTCTGGGTGGTCCAAAGGTGGACCAGCAGTGGCAAACAGTCAGTGGGGTAGCGACCTTGTCAAGCAGGCGGACCGATGTGTGCTCATTATCTGGGAATTGATATGTATTAAATGGCAAAATGATGTGAAAGTAATAGGAGATAAGTGGAGCAACACAAGCATATTAGTGTATTAGAGTTTATGAGTCATTCTACTGAATAGGTTTAAAGTCACAGTCCAAACTCATTTTGGACTTTTAAATTAGACTTGGGCTTTAGACTAAACTCCTTCTGCTACAGTAGCCTGTGATACTGTACCTTAATTATGTTTATTTTATTGAAATAATTCAATTTGTCATTAAAAAAAACTGTCATAACCCAAACTTTACTAAATGTTTCGGTAGTGACTGTGTCAGTAGTGACTGTGTCAGTAGTGACTGTATCAGTAGTGACTGTTTCAGTAGTGACCGTTTCAATAGTGACTGTTTCAGTAGTGACCGTATCGGTAGTAACTGTGTCAGTAGTAACTGTGTCGGCAGTGATTGTATCAGTAGTGACTGTGCCGGTAGTGACTGTATCGGTAGTGACTGTTTCAGTAGTGACTGTCACTAGTGACCGTTTCAGTAGTGACCGTGTCAGTAGTGACCGTATCAGTAGTGACTGTTTCAGTAGTGACTGTTTCAGTAGTGACTGTCAGTAGTGACTGTGTCAGTAGTGACCGTTTCAGTAGTGACTGTATCAGTAGTGACTGTTTCAGAAGAAAAGAAATAAATTTAGGAAAGAAGAAATATTAAGATTAGATTAATTGACCCTTATTAGTCCCACAACGGGAGAAATTTCACCTCCACATTTGACCAAACCGTGCACTGAAACACCACATACACACTAGTGAACACACACACTAGCGGGCAGTGAGCACACTTGCCCAGAGTGGTGGGCAGCCCAATCCCCAGCACCCGGGGAGCAGTTAGGGGTTAGGTGTCTTGCTCAAGGACAACTCAGCCAAGTCCTGTTGGCTCTGGGGATCGAACCGGCGACCTTCCGTCACAGGGCTGGTTCCTTAACCTCCAGCCCATTAGAAAATTGAGGAATGAAGAAAAATAGGGACAAACATAAGAAAGAAAAAAGAAAAAGAAAGAAAGAGAAACAAAGAACATTGGGAACCTGAAAGGGAGAGCAGTGCTTGGTACAAGCACAAGCACAGCCAATCAATCAGCTTCAAGCACATTATGATGTCATAAGAGAAAAGGAATTCAAACAGCCTCAAGATTCCACCAAATTAATCACTATATAGAATTTCTGCTTCGGCCAAAATTAAAGCACTAAGGACTCTTAACTTGCTTTCTTATTAAAACACTTTCATTTGTTTTTTTCTCTGTTTTTATTGAACATTCTTGTGCACACTTCATTATACTGGTGTGTAAAACACGTAAGCTAGGTACTGTTATGCACTGCATCAAAAAAATAAAATGTATAAAACATTAATAATAATAATAATAATAATAATAATAATAATAATAATAAAAGTCTTTGTTCAGTTTCCCCATAGACTTGTATGGTAGACTCTAGAGACTCTTATTATTAGTTTTAATGTATTTTATTTAAAGAAAAAATGGAATGTTTAAAAAGCGTAAAATGTATGAAAGTGAGAAGGAGGGGAAAAATGAAGGAGAAAATGAATGAATGAATGAATGAATGAATAAATAAATAAATAAATAAATAGTGACTCTCCTGTGGGGTCGAGGCAGGGGTCCTAACCCACGTGCTGATAACCTTCACACGTGCGCGTGTTGCAACCGTCGCCACCGCCCTCCAGGAAGTGGTCACGCCACAGTCCGGCCGCTTATTGGTCGTTTCCGAAGAGCGTCACGGGACGGCGCGCTGTGATTGGTCGAGACCGCTCACTTTCCGCTTTGACGCAACTCGCCGTGGCGGCGCGTGCGCGTTCCCGCAGGTCCACTGGAGTGAAGATGGCGAGCTTGTGTGCGCGCGCGGCGAGACAGAGCTGCCTCAGACTGCTGTCACCTTCAGCCTTCAGGTACCTCTAACATCTACCTCTGCCTGTAGAGCAGTCTGGGTGGAGCTGAGCTGCTCTCTAACGCTTAGCTGACCTGACTCAGTCTGTTTAAGTCAGTGCTCCAGTGGCCTGACTCTAATTTACTCTACATCTAGTCTTCTGAGTCTGGAGGTGGTCTGAGTGTGTCCGGTTGAGGCTTAACCTGCATGCCCTGTCCAGTTTGGGTTTCAAGGCTGCGGCTCTGAGTGTCCTCTGAGCTGGGACTGGACCTCATATCCATCATCTACCCCTGAAGAACCCTGTGTTCCTCATGTTCTACTCTGAAAACAGCTCCATGATTTCCTCCACGGCTTCACCTCATCTCCCACTCTTCTCTTCCACGTTTCCAGGACATAAAAAAGCGTGAAAAATAAGAGTGGGGGGTCAGATAAAGTCGTGGATGGACATATGGAGCTGTTTTGGGGTAGATGTTTAAGTTGAGGTGGTTCTCTTCAGTAGAGGAAAGGAACATTTGCATGCTTAAATGGTTCCTAGGTTTGAGGCAGAGTGTGTTGTATGTGATTCTGTATAGAACCTTTTTGAATAGGGTCCTGTGTAGCACCAAAAAGGGGTCTGGTCTTGTTACGATGTCAAGTTTATAACAGAAGAACCTTTTCTGGTGCTATACAGAACCATTTTCAAAAATGTTCGATTTAGCACCAAAAAGGGTTCCGCTATTGTTCCAGAGTCGAGGTTGTCATTATAGAATAACTCTTTTTGGGGCTACACAGAAGCATTTTCAGAACCGAGGTTCTGTGTAACGCCAAAAAGGGTTCTACAATTGTTAAGGTGTCAGGTTTATAACAGAAGAACCCTTTTTGGTGCTGTACAGAACCACTTTCAAGAAGGTTCTATATGGCACCAAATGTATAGATTCTATGAAGAACCAAAAAGTATTCTGCTGTTGTTACAATGACAAATTGAGGATGACAGAAGAACCCTTTCTGGGGCTACACCGAACCATTTTCTAAAAGGTTCTGTGTGACTTCAAAAAGGGTTCTGCCAGGTTTATAACAGAAGAACCCTTTTTGGTGCTATACAGAACCACTTTCAAAAAGGATCTGTAAAGAACCATATACAGCATATTTTCCATCAATCTGAAGAGCCATTTCACCATGCCTGAACCATTTGCACATGAAATAGTTGTATAGGACCCATGGTTCTACATAGAACCACTAACTTCAGTGAAGAACCCATGAGGAACCATCTCTTAAGTGTGTATGACGAAAGCTTATATATTATATATAAAAACTTGTCCGTCATTATATGTGCTGATAGCATGAAAAGCGGAGTGGGAGATGAAGTAAAGTCATGGATAAATGAGGGGCTGCTGTTTTTAGGCAGGCCTACACATCAGTTTAGTTTAAAGTGTGGGTGGAAACATCTAATCAGGGCCAGTTTACTGGACATCCAAGTCTTCAGAGTCTAGAATTGGACCGTACTGCTGTTCCAGTTGAGACGCATCACTGATCTTTATTAGTGTAGCCTTAGGGTTTGTATTTAGTTATTGTAACTTGCTGTATATAACACTGTATATGCACTTGAGCTGTGCTTACATTTGAAACTTGTCTAGGATACAACTTAATTGGTTTAGTTCAGTGGCAGTTACATTTTGGGGGATTTAGTTCAGCGGCAGTTACATTTTGCTGGGTTTAGTTCAGTGGCACTTACGTTTTGCTGGGTTTAGTTCAGTGGCGACTGCGTTTTGCTGGGTTTAGTTCAGTGGCGATTGCGTTTTGCTGGGTTTAGTTCAGTGGCGATTGCGTTTTGCTGGGTTTAGTTCAGTGGCGACTGCGTTTTGCTGGGTTTAGTTCAGTGGCGACTGTTTTGCTGGGTTTAGTTCAGTGGCAGTGACATTTTGGTGGGTTTAGTTCAGCGACAGTTACATTTTGGTGGGTTTAGTTCAACGGCAGTTACATTTTAGTGGGTTTAGTTCAGTGACAGTTACATTTTGGTGGGTTTAGTTCAGTGACAGTTACATTTTGGTGGGTTTAGTTCAGTGGCGACTGCGTTTTGCTGGGTTTAGTTCAGTGGCGACTGCGTTTTGCTGGGTTTAGTTCAGTGGCGACTGCGTTTTGCTGGGTTTAGTTCAGTGGCGACTGCGTTTTGCTGGGTTTAGTTCAGTGGCGACTGCGTTTTGCTGGGTTTAGTTCAGTGGCGACTGCGTTTTGCTGGGTTTAGTTCAGCGACAGTTAAATTTTGGTGGGTTTAGTTCAACGGCAGTTGCATTTTGGTGGGTTTAGTTCAGTGGCAGTTGCATTTTGGTGGGTTTAGTTCAGTGGCGGCAATATTTTGGTGGGTTTAGCTTGGTGGCGGCTACATTAAACTAATGTTAAATTAGTTTTAATTAAATTACATTAAATTAAACCCAGCAAAACGCAGCTGCCACTGAACTAAACCCACCAAGGGTTTAGCTCAGGGGCGGCTGCGTTTTGCTGGGTTTAGTTCAGTGGCAGCTACATTTTGCTGGATTTACTTCAGTGGTGGCTACAATTTAGCAGGTTCTGCTTTACAGTTCTAACCCTGGGATTATTCTCTTATGTGACGGCTAATGCAGCTCTTATAATAGACGTGTATTTGTCGGTAGGGACCCATGTGCATGTTTTTATGGGTGTTCTAACATATTGAAAAAAAGAACTTGATCTAAATGGCATTGGAGAAGAAAAAACACTCTGCACAAAAATGTAGTTTTATTTTTCTGTTGGATAAATAATATAAATGATATATATGAGTATAATAAAGCTAAATCTAACTGATCAGACGTGTCTATTGTGGCTGCAGCTATGAAACACGACAGAGCTCAGCACGTTCCGGTAGAGTGACAAGGAAATCTAACCGTATCTTTCATCATGAAACCTGATGGTGATGTTAGCTGGTTAACAGACAGAAGATGATGCAGATGATCAGTGAAGTCATTGTTGGCCTGTGTGGTCTTACGATGTGAAAGGAGCTCAGTATTAAAGGTGGCTCTGTATGTGTGGAATGTTTTTATCAGTGTGGGGTAGAGTTTAGTCTTTTTGTACAGAGCTGATTGATCCTCACAGCATTTCGGGTACTCACTTGTTTTTGATTGGCCAGCTGGACTGAATGCTGGCTGCAACATTTCGAGTGATTACACCAAGTATTGTCACTCTGCCTTCTCCAGAGCTACACCCCGCCTGCTCTGCACGGCAGCCCAGCAGAAGAGCCCTGGAGCGGGATCGGAGGAGGAGAATGGAGCGCAGAAACCCGAACCACCCGCCGCAGAGAAGGCCTTAACTGAGGAGAAAGCTCAGCTGGAAGAACAGGTCAAAGAACTCACGGTGAGTGGAGACCACAACCTGTGGTTCAGCTGTAAATATCATCATTTCTGTTAGGCCTGTGAAAAGGAATCAGGCTGATATGAACGTGGTGATTCAACTGCATCAGTTTTGGAAGAATAAAATTGATTATAATATTTTATACATTTTGCCAAAATATATTTCTTGTGTTATTTTCAAACATAAACGCTTGTAATATTATCTTTAGGCCACTACTGTGTTTGTTTGGTCATCATATTTTTAAAAATGAGTTAACATCATAATGATCAAGTCACTCGAGACTTCATGAAGCATTTTCTAAAGAATTATAATAGAATTCAGATGACTATCGATTAAGTTACATTTTGGTGGGTTTGGTTCAGTGGTGGCCACATTTTGGTGGGTTTGGTTAGGTGGAGGCCACATTTTGGTGGTTTTGGTTCAGTGGAGGCCACATTTTGGTGGTTTTGGTTCAGTGGAGGCCACATTTTGGTGGGTTTGGTTCAGTGGAGGCTACATTTTGGTGGGTTTGGTTCAGTGTAGGCCACATTTTGGTGGGTTTGGTTCAGTGGAGGCTACATTTTGGTGGGTTTGGTTCAGTGGAGGCTACATTTTGGTGGGTTTGGTTCAGTGTAGGCCACATTTTGGTGGGTTTGTTTCAAATGCGGCCACATTTTGGTGGGTTTACTTTAGTGGGGGTTCAATTCAAAGACAGACACATTTTGGTGTGTATGTAAAATAAAAAACCAAACTGTTATCTTAAAGTTCAGTAGGTCAGTACTACAGTAAAACAGGCATAACTATGATGCTCCAGCAGTAGGTAAATGAAGCAGTTCTGTAGTGCTGGCTGTCTGACAGCTGCCCTAACGCTGGATTAACCTGTTTGGTTGCAGGACAAATACAAGCGGGCGCTGGCCGACACAGAGAACATTCGGCAGAGGAGTCAGAAGATGATAGATGAGGCTAAGCTGTATGGTAAGTCAGTCACAAACACTATGACTGAAACTAGGACAGACCTGCTGTAAACATCCCAGGAATACCAGTGAATGAAAATGTGCATTGGCTGCAATTATGAACTTGTCATGTCAACAGATCAACTCCAAGTTCTAATTATCGTTTGCTGCATTGGCAGGTTTAGGTAAGGGTTAATTTAATGCTTTGATACCTGAGCAATTTTCCAACTGTTGGAACATCTCAGGTCGTTAATGGCCTTATATTTGTATCGGCCCATCAAGCTTCTATGTCTTTTAAACTGTTATGCATTTTAGGCTTAATATTTTAATCAGGTTGGAGTCTGATTTACTGAAAGTTTCTCAAAGGCTACGTTTACACAGCAGGTAAAAGTGGCCCAAATCCAATCTCTGTGTATGACTCAGATGTGTGTCAGTGTGAACAGAAAAAAACATTTTCAATTCTGATTTGAGACGCTTTCGTATGTGGTACTGAAATCCGATACGTACCAGATCAGTGGCAGTGCAACTCCTTCTGAACAGCCAGATCAGATTTCATGCGGCTTTAACATCAGTCCAACTCGACATTTGTCATTATTTCGCTCTGCTAGACTGAAGTGGCCGTATGGGCCCTTTTATGGTGAACTCAAAGACACCGTGGGTGATGAGCCCAGCTGTCAGTCAGTGAAACTTCATGATGGCTCCTGCGATGCTGGCGAAGACTAAACTGAAGCTCCAGGAGTGACTGGTGTTCGTTGGAAGTCTCTGGACGAGCCACATGATGCATTGTTCTTTTGCGCTTGTGAGTCGATTTAGGAGCTGATCTGTAAAAAGGGCTGATGTCACATACAGATCACATTTAAAAGATACTGTGAACAGCCAAACAAAAAAAAAATCAGATTTGGTGAGAAAATCAGATTTGGGCCACTTCTACCTGCTGTGTAAACGTAGCTGAAGTGTTTGGTGCAGTCACGCTAGAAATTAGCCTCCCAACTGACTGTGTGCACCATGTTGCCTCTTTTATTTAAGGCCAATTAGGACTAATTTTATAAATATGTGTGCTTAGGCTTGGGATGCGAAGTTGCATTCTTGTGCGTTCATGTCTACGATTAAAAAAAACTGGTCCTCATTGCACTGTATGAAAAAAAAAATATATATATGTGTGTGTGTGTGTGTGTGTGTGTGTGTGTGTGTATATATATATATATATATATATATATATATATATATATATATATATATATATATATATATATATATATATATATTGGGGCACTTCCACACTGTAGGAGCTTTGAATCCCATTCTAAATCCATAGGTATTAATATGGAGTTCGCCCCCCTTTGCAGCTCTAACAGCTTCCACACTTCTGGGAAGCTTTCTACAAGAGTTTGGTGTTTGGTTCATCCAGAAGAGCCTTTGTGAAGTCGGAGACTGATGCTGGACAAGAGGGCCTGGCTCACAATCTCCATTCTAGTTCATTCCAAAGGTGTTTGATGGAGTCGAGGTCAGGGCTCTGTGAAGGCCAGTCAAGTTCTTCCACACCAAACTCACCCAGTCAGGCCTTTATGGAGCTGCTTTGTGCACTAGGGCTCAGTCATGCAGGAACAGAAAAGGTTCTTCCCCCAAACTGTTCCCACGGAGTTGGAAGTGTACAGTTGTCCAGAATGTCTTGGTCTGCTGAAGCATTAAGATTTCTCTTCACTGGACCTAAGGGTTTTAGGCCAACGCCTGAAAAACAGCCTCATAGCATCATCCCTCCTCCACCAAACTTTACAGCTGGCACAGTGCAGTCAGGCAGGTAGTGTTTTCCTGGCATTCACCAAACCCAGACTTGTCCATCGGAAAGAAAAGCGTGATTCATCATCGGTACGACCCGTTCTACTGCCAGTGTTTGTTTATCAAGACTGCAAGGCTGTGTGCCTAATTTTAACCACTTGTTGGAAATAGTTTTGGTTAAAATGTGAACTCAGTAATTAGGAGAAGTGTCCTAGTACTTTTGTCTATATAGTGTAAATGTAGCTTTTGTGTCTAAAGTTTGGCTGCCTAGATGATTCAAAGGCTGCAGTTCACTGGAACATGACTGACTGTGGTACTGAAATATTGCTAAACATGAAATTAACCTGGCCGATCTCACTGTTTTTAGGAATCCAAGGCTTCTGCAAGGATCTTCTGGAGGTGGCTGACATCTTGGAGAAGGCGACGCAAAGCGTGCCCAAAGAGGAAGTGAGCTCTGAGAATCCGCACCTGAAGAACCTGTACGACGGGCTGGTGATGACAGAGGTTCAAATCCAGAAGGTCTTCTCCAAGCACGGTCTGGTGAAGCTGGACCCTGCTGGGCAGAAGTTCGACCCCTATGAGCACGAAGCCCTCTTCCACGCCCCTGTCGAGGGCAAAGAACCCGGCACAGTTGCCTTGGTTACTAAAGTAGGCTACAAGCTTCATGGCCGAACCCTCCGGCCGGCCTTGGTGGGTGTGGTGAAAGCCCCCTAATTGACTTATTTTTATGGCCTACTCACCAATTCGGTCTTTCTAAGCAACTGTTGCTGGGATTGACGAGTTTTTTAGGACACTGGTAAAAAAAATCCCATTCAACCTAATGAGAAACTGTAGAACAGACTGTTTATATCACAATACCTACATTTAGAGCCAGTTATTAATTTCAGATGTTTATTTTGCATGAATAATCAGGACAGAGTGGTCTATTATTTTGGAGGTTTTTAGCAGTAAACATATGCAGTTGATGGTCTATTGTAAGGATTGTTGGTTTCAGTTTCTCATAAGATTGAATGGGATTTTTTCCCCAGCATTCTGTAAAGCTTATCCAAATTCGTAACACTAGCTACGAAAGAGCACATTGGTGGGCGGAGCCTGGGTAGGTAATTTGGTTTAGTTTTGCTGCAGTAAAGGACAGCGGAACGAGCCGTCCAGTCTTTGTGCTGCTGAAGATGCTGGACTCTAACTTCACAGTGATGACCAACAGTACGGATGATAGTGGATTGATTCAACTTTGAATTTCTATATGAATAGTGACGAATATAATTTATGTTTATGATCATTCGAGTGCATTTTTTGAGAGTGGAGTAAGTGGCAGATGGTGAGAGATACATGGATGGTGGCTTAAAAACCCTCTATGTTTTGGAGGAGTAGGCATAATCACAACTTAACAGCGGTGATCCTTCATGACAAGACAGTCCAGGAAATGCATTTTGAATCCTTAGAAAGTTTCAAACTTGTCCAGTAGAGTTTTTATACATTTAAGACAATTTTGGACAAAAAAGGGCTTATAATTTTCTACATAAAGTCTGTATACTCAGCATAGATCTTCATCCTGCATCCAAAACCTCTTCAGTTTAAGGCAGCGTAGCAAACGTTCACGGCACGCTGATCATTTTTTTTCTGCCCTAATGCGTCTATTAAACTTCTGAAGGCTTTAATAATCACCTGATTATTGACTTGGTTGGTTTGTTAAAACAGGAAGAGTACAAATCTGTGCTAAAATTGATTAGCACATTCGGCTAATTCCGCTAATTGGTTTACATCTTCAGAACCGTACTTGATCATTCCTGCTTCAGAAGTGACCACCAGTGCCCCATTTTTTTCTTTTAATTTGTAGAATATATTCCAGTAACGCTTTATTTGGATAATCCACTTGAGATGCTTTGTAGATATTTAATTTACTGTTAAGTTATATTCACCTAAATATCTACTACATTGACCATAATTCTCTTAAAATCTAAACCTGCTCTAATCCTAACCTCAAACCCAAACTCAACCCTCATCCTGGTCCCAGTCCTAACCCTGGTACAAATCCTAACCTTAACCTCAGCTCAAAACCTAAATCCCACCCTCACCCTGGTCCTAGTCCTAACCCTGGTCCAAATCCAAAACTCAACCCTCACCCTGGTCCAAATCCTAACCTTAACCTCAGCTCAAAACCTAAATCCAACCCTCGCCCTGGTCCCAGTCCTAACCATGGTCCAAATCCTAACTCTAACCTCAGCTTAGAACCTAAATCCAACCCTCACCCTGGTCCCAGTACTTACCCCTGCCCAAATCTTAATATTAACCTCATCCCAAAACTTAAATCCAACCCTCACCAAGGTCTAAAACCTAAATCCAACTATCTCCCTGGTCCTAGCCCTAAGCCTGGTCCATCCTTAACCTCTGCCCAAAACCTAAATCCAACCCTCACCCTGGTCCAAAACCTAAATCCAACTCTCACCCTGATCCTACCCCTAACCCTGGGCCAAATCCTAACCGTACCCTTAACCTCAACTTAAAGTAAGTAAAATTTATTTATATTTCACTTTTTACAGACATAATGTTTTACAAAAACATAACACAATATAAAATATACAACATGACACAGTACAAAAAGAAATAAAACAAAACAGGGCCTGCAATGCCTTAGCTGCCTTGACCATTTATCCAAATGCCTGCTTAAAAAGGTGGGTCTTTAGTTGCTTTTTGAAAGACTCCACAGAATCAATTGATCTTAAAAAAGGGGGCAGTGTATTCCACAATTCAAGAGCGACAACCTCAAATGCTCGATCTCCACGAGTCTTTAATCAAGAATGTGGAACAGTACATTTAAATTACTCGACCTAAGAGAACGAGCTGATACGTATGGATGAAGCAGATCAACCACATACATAGGAGCCTGACCATGCAATGCTCTGAAAGTAAGTGTAAGGATTTTAAACTGAATCCTATACTCAACAGGAAGCCAGTGTAACGAGACTAACAGAGGGGTAATGTGAGACCGTCTATTTGACTTGGTCATCAACCTTGCTGCAGCATTCTGAATCACCTGCAGTCGGTCACGAGCAGACATACTAAGTGAAGAGAAAAGAGCATTACAGTGATCAATACGAGATGACATAAATGCATGTATAAGCATCTCTAGCTCCACCCTTGAAACTATAGACCTCGATTTACTAATATTCCTTAAGTGGAAAAAACAAGATCTTGTCAGTTGTTTAACATGTGTGTCAAACAATAATGAATGATCAAAAATGACACCCAGATTACACAGGCTGGAGTGGACAACAGGAGAAAGAAGACAAAGGTTTTGTTTAATCATTGGAGAAACCTTGTCAGGAGCAACAATCAAGACTTCAGTCTTGCCAGCATTCAGCTGTAGAAAATTATTTGATGTCCATTCTCTGATGGCTTTAAGACAGTCCATTAGCCTACATAGACTATGCACCTCACCAGGCTTAAATGAGAAATAAAGCTGAATATCATCAGCAAATAAATGGTACGCAATATTAAAACTACTAATAATCTGCCTCAAAGGCAACCTATACAAAGAAAACAGCAATGGCCCCAAGACCGAACCCTGTGGAACCCCACAAGATAATGGAGTTGACTCAGACACAAAATCTGCAATAGTCACAGTGACGGTTCTCTCAGTGAGATACGATTTAAACCAATCTAGTACTGTGCCAGATATGCCCACCCAGTCATGTAACCTATTTATCAGAATTTGATGGTCAACAGTGTCGAATGCAGAGCTAAGGTCAAGTAAAACCATCACCGAGCGATCACCTGCATCAGCTGACATTAACAAATCATTAGAGACCCTCAGAAGAGCGGTCTCCGTAGAGTGCCGATTACGAAACCCAGACTGGAAATTGTCATACATATTGTATTTCTCTAAAGCAGCAGTGAGTTGATTGGCCACCACCTTCTCTAAAATTTTAGCCATAAAAGGAAGTTTGGATATAGGCCTGTAATTCTTTAGCACAGCTGGGTTTAACGGCTGAACAGTAGCATGTTTGAAATAAGATGGAACACAGCCATTAGTCAAAGAAGAATTAATAATAGCTAGAACTGCAGGGCCAATACTTGGTAAAGCTTTTAAAAATAAAAATGAAGGTATCACATCCAGAGCACTAGTGGATGGCTTTAATTTCTTAATCACATCCAGCATATATACTAAGCTGATAGGCTGGAAGGAGTCCAAACCACCAAAAGAGGGTGGGAAACTAATGTTAAAAGCACACGTCTCAGGCTTAATACTGGATCTAATGGCCATGACCTTATCCACAAAAAATGAAAGAACCTTATTACAATCATTGACAGGAAAGCATGGCAATGTTGCAGGTGGTGGAGAAACAATATTACTTATAGTATTAAATAAAATCTAAAAGTCGCACATCGGTGTTAAACCGTGCAACGACGAGTAAACAGCCACTCCGGGAAATGAAAAATTCCCGGCAAAAGACGAACTTTCCGCAGAGCCTCTAATCTGCAGCAGCATTTGCCGATCGTAGACCAGGACAGCCGAGGCATCCCAAGCACACAGGAAAAATTAAGATACCAAACAGAAAACAATGAACAGGTGAGACACAGACAACCACGCCATGGCAGCGGCAGAGCCAAACACAGGCGCCAGCTTGCCCCAAACAGAAACAGTCGATCACTGTGACCTTACTTCACAGTTGCTCTCCTATAGCGAGCCCTCACCCTGGTCCTAGACCTAACCCTGGTCCAAATCATAACCGTAACCTCACCACTGTTTAGAATCAATGGAGTTTCAACACATGGTTTGTTGCCAATGTGAACAGCTGTAGATCATCTATAGTGGACTATGCAAATAAAGTGAGAGCTACACAAAGAGATCGGCCTTAAACATGTTTAGTAAGAACCTGATCACGTCGTTATGGGAAAATCAGAGAGGATGGTTGAATGAAGTCTAAACGCTCAATGAACTGGACCTTTCTTGGATTCAACCAAGAAGCATTTGTAGTGATTCCTGTCAGTCTATAAAAATGTATTGACCATGTGCAGTTTTGACCCTCGGGTAAAATGAAGAAAATTGGTGGACATTCTTGAAAGCCCAAGCTTCTGCTGTGTCCATGTATCTTTCCCTGTGTTGCTTGCTTGCTTAAAGTTGGAGCTCAGTTAGAGAGGCTAATGTTGCTGACAGTGAAAGTGAACATCCGCCAGTTAGCAGTATGCTAATGACAATGCTGACTGGTGGTACTAGCTTCCTTTAAGTCATTGTTAAGCTCGTTAGCATGTCTGCAGAGCTGCTCCTTTAAAGCGTACTCGGATCTCTGAACAACACTTCAGCATTCGATAATTGCTAACATGCAAGGTTTGTCGACCATTGCTCCTGGAGATCTGACTCTAGGTTCTAGCTCTAATTAGCACACTTGCTCAAGCTAATCAACTTGAGCATTACCCGGTGTGGGAGGGTTACATCTTCAGAACCGGGGTCAGTCTTTCTTGCTCTCGAGAAGCAACCATCAGGTTCAGGTTCCCGCCCCCCCCCCCAGTTTTGTGTATCTGTATGTTTCTTGGTTTGTCTGAGATAAATTACTGGACCTAATTGTATTTTTTTCATGTATCCATCAATAAACATGTTTGAAATAGGACAATATCTCAAGTCTGGATTCAGTTAGCTACAGCTGAAGTGTGGATGACTCCGTTAGAGTGGTGATTGCCAAGCCAGAGCTATAAATCCCAGCTATTCCACATATTTGTGGATTTCCAGCCCCAGTTCCAGGTAATCCATTGGTTTAAGCAGTTGTATTTTCATGGTTAAGCCAATGGATTAGCAGGTTTAGGTGTGTAGAAGACTGACTAGCCAGCTGGCTCAAGTATGTAGGCCGTACAACGGAGATTAGCAACCTGGCTCAGGTGTATTGGGTTTGCATTAGAACATCAGGATTGGAAACGTCTGGATTTGAAACTTAGGCAAACATCATCCTGTATCTCTACAGTGGTTCCAGATCCCACATTTGGGTCTCTATGTTCTGAATATTCATGTTTTCATTGTTCTAATAAGACTGAAAACACAAATATGCAGATCTGGTGTTGGGAACGCTTCGCTGTCTGAGTCCAGCACTGGAAGATCCTCAGTATATTTACGTTATTTACAGTTGCATGTGTACCATAAGGTGAATGTTTCTTAATAAAATAAGGTTGAGATGATTGGAATAACTGAATTTTATTTTGGGTTTCTTTTAGGACTTTTAATCGAATGCTTCGCTCAGAAATGCTAAAGAACAGATTGCAAATTGACCAAGTCTGTTTTCTTAGTTGTGACTCATTGAGATGCTTGATGATCTCTAAAATACTCAAGGATTTAATCAGAAATGAGAGATCATGTTGTTAAACTTCCTTTCCAAGTCAAACATTCCTGGTGAAGTTTGCAGTTCTGTGGCTGTGGTCACCAACCATGCTTGTGAATGTCTTCTTCCTTTATTAATTCCAGCTAATGGAGAGTTTTAAGTATATTATATAGAGTATATTATCATCTTGATAAAATATTCTTCTCTGAGTTTATGATGGATAAGATCAGTACTTCAAGAACATTGAACACCTGCTGGGATCATAAACAAAAATCTAGACCAAATATAGAGCGTCTAAAGACAACAATAACTGGCGTACAGTTACTGAATAAGCCAATAGCTAATGCTAGTAATTATAACCAGAAAGCGAAAGTTCGTGAACAAACTTTGGTGTGAAAAAGCTGGCTAATTGAGTTAACACATTAAAATGCTGGAACACTGTTGATGGTTGTAAAAACGTTGCTAACAAGTTGCCAAGCAGATGCGTTGTTAGGTGTTATACTAAACGAAGTTCCACCTAAAATTCTGTGCCACCTTAAAAGAAGCTCCACCTTAAATTCTGTACCACAGTAATATTACTGCTACCCTAAATGAAATTCCATCTTTCTCTGAAATTCCGTGCCTCCTTAAATTTCCTGCTATGTTAATCGCAGTTCCACCCTTAAATTCAGGGCCACCTTAAATGAAGTTCCGCTCTAAATTCTCAGCCACAATTTTAGTGCTACGTTAAAGAGCACTCCACTTTCAATTCTGTGCCAACTTAAATTTAGTGCTAGGTTAATGATAAATTTATTACTACAGCACTTTCATACAGGTCGCACCTCAAAGTATGGAATGGACGGGAGACAAAATAACTTATAAAACAAGTTGAGTTTAGTGGATTACTTTACTATTCAGGAATAAAAATAATACATTAGAATGAATGAAATTCAAAGTGTCAGCTGAGCTAATCTGAGATGTTCAAGAAGGTAAATTCACAATGAAATTTTAATTAAAAGCTAAACTACAGAGATGTTTTCAAATGTGGGAACTGATCTTCACTGTCTAATGGAAGGGTGGAATTGAGTTCCACTGTTTAGAAGCAGAACAACACGAAGACCCTCCACTTTTTCTCAAAAACACATCTGATTTTACACACACACTTTCTAAGCTGCTTATCCTACTGGGTCAAGGGCAGCTGGAGGCTATTCCAGCACCAATTGGGTGGAACTTCTGGCCAGCCACTCTGAGAACGCCCAATATCATCTGATCTGATTTTATAGCCTTTTTAAAAACGTGTCATTGCTGTGTTGCCGGTGCATTTGTTTCATACCGTCCACCCCTAACTCAACAGGCCTGACCTACAACACAATTTCCAGCAAACCTGCATCTGCTGAAGGTCATGTGAATGTCGTGACCTGAGAGGAAACACACACTACTGCACGAGACAGTAGTACAAAATTTTCACGACCAAATCGTGAGCCAAATTATTCAGTAACTGTTCTGACCTCCACCAAGCGCACAGCTCATATCCCTCCTGTTCTTCAACAGCTGCACTGGCTCCCTATTAGTTCTAGGATTAAGTACAAAAATCCTTCTTCCTACCTTCAAGGCTTTCCGTGGTCTGACTCCGACATTCCTTTCTCATCTCCTTTCTTTATATTGTCCCTCTCATGCTCTCCGATCTTCTAATTCCGGACTCCTCACAGTTCCCTCAAGTAGACTTTCTACTATGATTGGCAGATGTTTCAGAGCTGCTGCCCCCAAACTCTGGAATTCTCTACCTTCCACTCTTCATAATTGCTCTTCTCTGTCTTCCTTCAAATCCCTGCTAAAAACCTTCCTTTTTCCCTCTCTGTAGTCTTTATTATTTATTTGCAGACAGTGTGTGATGACATTATTATTATGACATTTTTTAAAAATATTTTTCTAAAAGTTCCCCTCAAATGAACAGAACACGTGTTTTATGATCTCCACATATCACTACATTCTCACAATTTACTGCTGAAAGCCAAAAATCTCCGACGCTCTTTGTGTTATTCTATTAAAGTGATGTTTCCAGAGCAGATCACTGAAGAGACGCCATCTGTTTATAGTTTAGAGCCCAGATTTGGGGAAAAACGGGTCGACTTTCAGTAGAAAAACAAACTGAGTTCAGCTTCTTTTATTATAAGGGTTTAAAATGACATCACTGTCTATTAGACTGGAGAGAAGAGCTACAGCCTTACACGACGCCCAGCTTGGAATATGAACGTTATGAGGAACATGACGAAGAGCGTTTTGGAACCACCGGTGGTCTCAAGGAGTTTGAGGTTAGTACGCCGCCTTACAAAATCCATCCACACAGAGTGTGTCTGTGGGAATTTCTGCCCATTCACCCAGAAGAGCATTTGTGAGGTCAGACACTGATGTTTGACGAGAGGGTCTGGCTCACAGTCTCCGTTCTAGTTCATCCCAAAGGCGTTTGATGGGGTTGAGGTCAGGGCTCCGTGTGAGGGCCAGTCAAATTCTTCCACACCAGATTCACCCAGCCATGTGCCCCAATACTTTTGGCAGCATGACTCCATATAGTGTATGTATGGTGTCTGAAGCTGGCCTCTTTAGCTGTAGCACTGCCAATGAGCAGGGAAGTCTGTTTAATAAAATTTCTATTATATTAGGTTTTATTTTTTGCTTCAGCCCAACTCAAAAGCAGCACACGTCAGTCACCAAACATGCACTTAGTGGCCCATTTATTAAGATCTCACAGTCCTGGAGCGCCATCTAGTGTTCTCAACAGGATGGTTCAGGTTCAGCAACGTGGGAGAACAGAGACAGGGCTCAAACGTAGTCTGAGACACTTCCATCATGATTATGTAGTTTGTTAACGCATTGTGGAAAATGTGCTTTGTCATCTTCAAAAGATCATCATTTCAGTTTTTTAAGGAAAATCTGGAATAATACGTTTTCGTTGGGGACTATTTTGCCTCACAGCGCCCAGCATATTATGTATCCCTCCACCAGGAATGGATTTTAAAGCTAAAATCTTCTCAAAACTATCATAAAAGTGTCTCAGACATCAGTGAGTGAATTCATAACCATTTCATGTAATACATGTCTGTGAGGGAGCTTTTAGAGGTGGACGTCTGGTTTAACACCAAACCCCTGTGAACGACTCCTGTTTACATCATTTTGGTGGACTACCCCTTCAACAATGTTTCTTAAAAGCCCCAAATCTGTCACATACAAGAAATTCTGTCTTTTTATATGAATAAAAACTGCAGGACTGAAGAACACAGAAAAACAAAAGAAGATTTAGTGGGAACTCTTTCATACAAAACACAACGTACGTCGTATCGTGTGCAGTGGTGAGCAGACGAGCCTGAACACACAGCTTTTGAACATCTTCAATGTACAGAACACTTTTACAAATGAGAAAGTTCTGAAAAAAAAAACAAAAACAAAACACTGCTTTACTAAAAATGCACTGAACAATGTCACACCTGAACCAGAAGCTTTTTTCTCACTCAGTTTCTTTTTCCTCTTTTTTTTTTTTTACAAAATGTATAAAAATGCATTTGAAATAAAATACTTTACAATTCACAGATCACTTTTTCTCTAAGCACCCCCTCAGAGCTTCTGCACAAATTATTTTACAAAAAGAGACATATTTACAGTTTCTAAAATAGCACAATGACTCCTGCTGCCATTAAAATACAACTATTTCACCCAAAAGAAGAGGTCAGACCTCTCCTTTACACCCCGGGACACCAAAACGCAGCTCCAGTGGCGGAAAAACGAATGAAAGGCTGCCGTTTCTCATCGTGCTCGTCTGAAAGTTATTTGTCCACAAAACACAGAGACCCTCTGATCACCGTGGGAAGAGTAACACTCACAAAGCGATCATTTGGTGCTATACGACGACGTCTGTCACAAAAACAGATCCTGGCTTGAAACAACCGAGTAGATTTTTCACTGTAGGAAATCCACTCTTGGAGCGCCATCTAGTGGCTTTACCGCTGCAGCATACCTGAACTCAGCAAGGCCTTACAGGGGAACTCCACTAACGTATCCAAATTTCTGCATAATTAAATGGTTAGGATGTAAACAGTCGTTCAGAGTGGCTTGGTGTGCTACGCTCCATTCACAGTGGTGGTGATAGGAACCAGAAGTCCACCTCTAAAAGTTCCCTCACAGAAAGTTCCTACATGAGATGGTTCTGAATTCACTGCCTGATGACTGAGATGCTTAAACTCCATTCATGGTGGAGGGATACACAATATGCAGGGCGCTGTGAAGCAAAATAGTCCCCAAAGAAAACTTATTATTCCAGATATTCCACATCTTCCCATCATCAACATTCCATATAAGCCCAGAAGACTCGTGTAGGTTCTCTGGTGGTTCTGGATGGTAAATAAAGTGTCTATATCTGTGTTGTAGTCATGGCGACGTCTGGTTCCCATCACCAGCACTGTGAAGACGTCTGAACCATTTCACACCAAACCCGCTCTGAATCTCTCTGTTTACATCTGAATTGAGCAAAAATGTTGAAAAATTGGCGGGGCTGTCCTTTACATCAACACAGTTACCCCCATCCCGAATGTAATTGATCAGCCAAGACGTGTTCGGTGTCTTTGCTTCTTTAATTGTATCGCTGGGGCTGCAAGGCTAATGTGGCTAATAAGTAATGAAGGCTTACAACTCTCCAGTTAGCATGGTGCTAAGTGCGTGTCTAAATCATCACACACTGTCCTCAAACTGTGAGGAGATGTTTAGCATCTCCAACAGACTTGATTATAAGGTTACTTAACGTGGATGACACACTTATCTAGAAACATGGACATTTACAGACAAATTATGGCATCAAAACTGAACTAAAACAGAAGAAACAACCTTCAGTCCACAAACGTGTCTTGGCTAACCAACTCAATTCAGGGGGAAAAGTGTTTTTTTTGCTAATCCATCAAACACTGAGCTGATGAGTCTGTTCAGGTCTGTTAGACCAGAGGAAAAACACTAAACTCTGAAACACAAGGTTCTTCCAGGCCAAGATGGAAATCTAGTGATTAGACTCCAGCTTGCGAGGGCTGACGGCCTGGTAGCTTCACATGCCGTCATTTTCAGATCACTGCCACAGAAATAAGCCAAACGTTATGACTGTTGAATAGGGGAAGAGCTAAGGGACGTTATCTACTGGACAGTCCCCACTTTGGGCTGAAGTTACCCAGCTCTAATGAGAAATTCTCCGTTATGAAGCTTCACACCTGCATTGACTCTTCAGCATATTACCTAAGTGCCTATGAGTCCAATCAGGTGTTTCAAATCAAGGAGCAACATCTGACAATCCTGCTGTAGCTCATCAGTGATGGACAGTCCAAGAACATCTATGATGAACTGAGTCAGCATCAATATAATGCTTTAAGGCAAATGAAAACATCTAACCAACAATAAACCAGGATACAGTTCCTGAACTGCAGAAGAGAAATAAAGTGGTCTGGACTGACTTTTGGACCTCCCGACTGTACGGTTAAAGCCTCTCATTAGACTAGTACATGGATCTCAATGAACGTGAGATGCTCAGTGATCTGGCAAAGTCTCGAGATCTGCCGCCCTGCAGATTACAGAATTAATCCTAACCTACTGTACCGATCACCAAAGGTAAAGCCAAAGCGAGGACCATCCAATAAAAGACGACCTCAGTGTTGGACAGTCCTCCCTTTTGGCTTGGGATAGCCAAACAGCAAGTTAGCCATATAGCTCTAATCCTAGTATTGTATGCTGAGTAACAGAACTTGTCAGTTAGGCAGCTAACTTAAGCCAAAGTACGATAGCCAAAGAGTAAGCAGCTTGAGGATGGAAGGGTGTTTCACAAGGCAGGGTTCTCCAATAAAACTGGATAAGTTCAGCCTAAGATGACTGCCTACAGTTAACCTGATATTTTGTGCTGAGTAGCCGGAGGTCTCAGTTAGCCTCCTAACTTGAGCCAAAAGTGAGGATTGTCGAATAGAACAACAGCTAAGTGGTGTGTCTACTAGATAATCTTCAGTTTTGGGATTAAACTAGCCAAATGGTTCTAATCCTGATATGTAGATCAAAAACAGGGTGCTGTTTGACACAGCAAGCTTCTTTAACAAAGCTGGATAACTTAAGCCCAAAGTGAGGCCTGTCCAACAGAAATGTCACCTAGCGCTTGTCTTACTAGACACACTCAAACATCTGGACTCTGGTTGGAACATTCCACTTTGTGGCCTCCACCCCCTCAGTTAGCCAGCTAACCTAAGCTCAAAATCAAAGAAGAGAGCCAAGAGCTCCTGATTCCTGCTGTGCAATCCTGAGTTTTGGCTCAAGTTATCCTCCTTTGAGATATACTCTCCGGGGTAGTGTCACCCAGTGATTCTCCACCAGCATCCACGGTGAGCTAGGTGAGCTGTTGTGAATAGCTTGAGACCTTTTATGCCTTCAGCATTGGGTACACTGAACAAAACAGCAAGAAAAGAGGGTGGAAACTATTTAAAAGAACCCACAAGCCATAAACTCAGGTTATGACAACAGGGCAGTGAGGAAGAAAAGGATGCGAGATGGAGACACTCGTCCACTTCTTCCCTCTGCTCTCCCTGGTCCTCGTCCCTCGTTTGTATTCAGGCGTGCAGCCCTTCAGACAGCATCATTTACATTTAAATAGGAAAGAGTCTGCGACCAGGCAAATGCACAAAAGCTCTCAACTGGGGAAAACATTTAAAAAGTGACAGAGAAAGAGCAGCTTTCCTCCACCGCTGAGCTTTTCCAAGACCCGATATCTCTCCCTTGTTTGTCTTATACAGGTGGTGTCAGGTTGTTATTGTGAAAATTGCTTTGAGGAGCAATTTTGCGATATTATAACAGACGTCAGGGGTCAGGAAAAGAAAAGGAAGCAATGTGATCCTACCACAGTTAAGTGTTTTTGTCAGGGGGTATTTCACAAAGCAGTCTGCCAGATAACTGCAAAAGTCAAGTACAATAGCAGGAAAGATGAGGGACATTTCTGTTGGATGCACTTCAGTTTTAGCTTAAGTTATCCAGCTTTTTTGGGGAAATTTAACAGCCTCATGCTCTATAATGGGCTTGGCAATTAGCCTTTTGAGCCCAATCAGGTGGGCTTACCTCAGTAAAGCTAGATAACTGAAGTCAAGGGTGAGGCTTATCCAACAAGAATGTCCCTCCACTCTTCTCCTACTGGACAGATATGACTTTGAGCTTAAGCCAGAGTGCTCAATCCTGGTCCTGGACATCTACCACCCTGTGGAGTTCAGATCCAACACGCCTGGTTCATACAGTCAGATGGCCCTGAAGGCCTTGTTTACCTGGATCAGGTGTGTTGGATTAGGGTTGGAGCTGAACTCTGCAGGTACACAGATCTCCAGAACCAGGATTGAGGAACCCTGGCTTAAGCGATCAGGCTAAACAAAAGATCCTGCTTGAAGACATCACACTGGTGTGTTAGAGGCAGAAAAACACTCAAGCATTCAACAACCATTCTTAAAAATAAAGGTGTTAAAGAGGTCCTTTGGAGCAAAATCCATAACAGAACTTTGGTTACTTGAACCTTTCGATTGAAATAAGATGCACAAGGGCGAAGACCCCTTCTTAAGTCTGAAGAATGTCCACATAACGTAAAAGGTTCTATATCAACTGAATATTTTGTTCTTAGAACCATTGGTCCAAGCTAAGAACCATTTAAGAACCTTTATTTTCAAGATCACTACAAAATGCACTCTACAGGATGTACAAGGAAGGTGCAACATGAGTATGTCTAAATTTCAAACCAACTAAATATATATTAAGAATTTCTTCCCAAAACGTAATCAAATTTAGCTACGCTACATTTTCTAAGGCTCAGTGCTTGCGTTGTTTATCTTCTGCACCTCCAAATTACAATCTGCATGTTCCACCAAGCATGAAATATGCTGACATATCAGTAAACCTCCACACTTCTAGCCAAATGAAAAATGTTGTTCAGGAATTCCAAAAATATGTGGAAATCAAATCTTTAAAGCTCATGAATCATTGGCTTTTATCGATGCTTAAAGTCAGTCCCTTCATTTGGACCTCTAGGAACCATTTGTCACGGTCAACGAAAGTCGCTCTTTAAAAAAAAAAAAAAAGTCTCTCTTCATAGGCATTTCTCTGAAGCCAGGGGTGCAATAAGGGCAAAACTGAAGTAAAGGCTTGAAGCTAAATCCAGTAATGCATATGGAAGCAGTATGTGAAGTAACCGAAAGAAATCATGGAAAAAGAACAGCAACAACCACCAAACATGAACACAACCAGGCATCCATAAGGAGGAACCAATGATTAACACTGTTTTGCTTTACAAAGGCAGGTAAATTTGCATGAAACTGTCCCAGCATCAAAGACAAGACATCGCCTTCTCAAGAAAAGTGGAAGAACAATGAATGATCACAAAAGAAGGCAAGACTTTTGGCCAACAGAACATGCCTTATGCTTTGTGCTTGGGTTTCTCGGTTTTTCTAGCTTTGCTTTTATAAAAAAAAATCTTTAATGCCAAATGAAAGGAATGCTCTACAGAAGCTCAAGGCTGCTTTCTACAGCTTTAACTTTAGCATCATCGAATACCCTGCCAGGACAAACACATTCAGCTTATAGTAAGTATTTTAGCAAAATGAGGTTCTCTATAAAATTGGGCTGCACCATGAAGCTCCTGCATTCTGCAGATTAATATCTCTTTCTGCGCTGCTCTTTGGGAGGATATAATGGAGCTTTCTCCTTAGAGAAGCAGAACAGCCTCCATCATATTCATAAAGAAGCTAATTTGAAAGGGTAACACTGCTACGCAATGTTAGCAAAGGTTACCTTCGACGATAGCTCAACACAAAACCCGTAGAAAACCTGCACCAGAGGATCGCTCTCTTCAATGAGGACTTCTTTCAATTAGCAAAAATATATAAAGACGTATTCCTCTGAAACCTTATATTCTTATCAAAATCTTGTAAATTTGACTTTCTCTCTAGTTAAACTCTTTCTACTCGTTTACGTTCCTATGACCAGAATCGGGACCGAGGTAAGATGCCACACTGACGTCTCGACCCAGGTCTTCTCAAATGAGATGCTTTATAAAACAGTAGAAAAGAAGCACGCACATTTGTGAGGGTGGCTAAAGCTTCAGTTAGCATTAGGCAGCGCCTCACAATACCCAAGCGCACTCTGTGAGAACGTTGGGGATCCAAAGTCTGTTGCATCCAACCAAGTTTTCAAGTGTCCGTGAAATGCCTTGTAATAAAACAGTAGAAAAGAAGCACAAAGAGTATCCAGGGTTGTTAAGGCTTGAGTCAACATTAGGCAGCATCCCGCGATATCCAGCCGCTCTCTGTGAGAAAGTTGAGGATTCGCCTCTTCAGCACTTTGTCCAGGTAGCCAGGCAGTCGACTTTTTGCAGGGACTCCCTGCCTCTTCTGCAGATGGTCCTTGATGATGATGGTCTTGACGGTTAAGTAACGGGTGGGACTCAAGTTCAGAGAGTTGCAAAGCACCTTCTCGCGATCAGAAAGCAGCTCAAAGCCCGGTAAATGCTCGATCGCTGCAAATTCACCATCTTTCCCTTCCTCTTTGATGGCCCCACCCCCTCCACTGCCTGCTCCGCCTCCTGTGGCCCCAGCACCGCCACCTCCGATCCCAGACGAGCCCCCTAATCCTCCACCGCCTCCGCTACCCCTCTTGGAACTCTTGTTCTCTTTCCTTTTCTCTCGCTTATGCCTCGCAGCTTCATATTCGGCAGACTCGTCCAGCCGAGTGATCCCGTTGCGCCGGTAGCGCTGTAGCTCGCGTACCTTTGCCCGCAAAACCCGCTCCTTGTGCATGTTGTCGAAAAAGTCCTCAAACTCCCTGTGCGCCATGAACTGGCACAGCGCCCGCAACTTTGTGCGCTGCTCACGTTCTTCCTTTGTGATCTTGCGTTTTGGTGCCGAAGATGCTGCAGCTGATGCTGCAGTCACGGAACCTGCGCTTCCAGTCATTGTCGGAACATTAGTCGTTGCATTTCCGCCAGCCAATCCCGTGCCTCCGACACCTCCTGACCCGACTCCTCCAGTGCCACCTTGCTTGTCCCGCTCTTTATCCTTCTTGTCCCGGCCAAGAAAAGCTGGAACCAGGTTGTAGTCCCTGGCAATGTTCTTGCGCCTTTGGCGCTCCCTTAACTTCCGTACATACATGTCCACGTGAGCACGTTTCATTTCAATCTCAACATCCTCGTCGTCGTAGTTGACCGATAACCCACTTATGAGCTTCTCCGCCTCCTGGTCGTATTCTATTTCGTAGTCATCCCGCAAAGGCATGTATCCCAGCAGCTGCTGCTCGGCCACCGAAATGTCCAGTGGGGGTAAAGGGGTGGTCAGGCTGGGTGAAAGGGGACCCCCGCCAGGGCAGGTGTGGTCCGTCACGCGGTTGGGAATGCTATCAGGGATGCAAGCCTTGCCCAGGTTGCCATGGATGTACATGCTGACGTAGTGGTCCATGACTTCCTGAGGGGTACGAGAGGCTCCAACATGGGCAGCCATGTCCTCCTAGAACAGTGTACAGATGAAGAAATGATCAGATAGTGACACGCAGACACAGTGTGGTTGTTGGGACAAAACCTTTCCACTTTCTAATTTTTTTGCAAAATATTTGGTTAAAATTTTACGAGAAACAGAGCAATAGAAATAGTCCAAAATTAACCTGTTCCATTAACTTTCATTTAAAAATTACGAATGTTTTTTCAGACTCCAGAGTTTGAGATACAAGGTTTTGGTGTCCAACAGCTACTCCATCTTCCTGCTCACCTAACACTGTCCTTCCCAACATTAATAATTTATAAATTAACATCCATCAAAATATTACAGAAGAGCATGGTACTGTTTGAAACCAGCAAGTTACTGCTTACATTTCAAACCACTCAACACTTCATTGTAGGACCATTTACCACCAAACTACACATCCATCACTGTGTTTATCCATCAAACAGGTACTTTAATACAGTGTTTCTCAACCTTGGTCTTAGAAGGCCCACGTTCCTGCTCATTTCAGTGCTTTTCCTTCTTTAGCTCTCACACTTTAACTCAATAATGAGCTGTTAATACGCTGATTATTTGAATCACTAAACATTAAAAAGAGCAGGGCAGGACACTTTTTAGGACCACGACATTTTTGTTTATAATGGGCTTTATTAGGCTTATTCTGCCCAGTTGGTGTCCAGTAAAACTCAAGTAAACCCATAACCCAAACCCACAAGTAAACCCTTTTCTAACCAATATAACCACATTAAAAGCCCCTCGTCGGAACTTGAAACAGAGTTTAGTTGACTCTTTTTGGTACTCAGTTGGTGTCCAGCGGCCTACCTAACAATAATTAATCCATAATCTATGTTATAACGACTTTGAAAGTACAAAATACATCAAGTACATGGAAATAACTGAACAAAACCACTTTCGACCCACCTCTGTTTAATGTAACTTCATATTAAGACCTCTCACTGACCATAAGACACAGATAACCTAGTTATAATAGCTTTATATACTGTTTATCCCACTCAGTTCAGTCTAAGATTTGTACTTCACTGGTGTGCAGTGACTTCTGCTCTTTTATAACCAAGTTAACCACATTAAAAGCCACTTATCTGAGATGCGGGTAGTTTGATTTTGTTTTGTACCCAATGTGTACAGTACGTTTACATTCATGGCATTGGGCAGACGCTCTTATCCAGAGTGACTTACAATGTGATCATTTATTTTTACACAGGTAGGCCAAGGCGGCGTTAGGAGTCTTGCCCAAGGACTCTTATTGGTATAGTGTAGGGTGCTGCCTAGGTGGGGCATTGAACCCCAGTCTACAGCGTAGAAGGCAGAGGTGTTACCCACTACACTAACCAACCACAGTTTGAACTTTGGTTCTCTGCTCAAATAACAATAATAAACCCAGAATTTAGAAGATATAGTGGCTTTAAACATACACATCTACACACTCACCTCTGCTTTAAATAGCATAATATTAGGACTTTTCACTGACCATAGAAAACACATCATCCAAGTTATTCTAGCTTTGTATTAGGTTTATTCTTCCGGGTCCAGCTTTGGTTTTGTACCCAGCAATCTCTTTTCTGACCAGTCCAACCGTAATAACAGCCCCTGATATGGGCTGTAAGTAGAGTTTAGCCAACTTTGTTTTGTACCCAAACAAAACGTAAGTATTAAAAAGTAGGTAGTAAAAATGACTAAACACATCAAGTACATCAATACTACACTCTACACACTTCTGCCCACTTCGGTCACTGTAACAACTAGATAACGTAAGATATAACGGCTCTTATCAGGCTTATTCTCTACAGTTCAACCGGTGTCCAGCAGAACTCTGGTTCACTCTGCCCACCGAACAATAACAAACCCATAATCTACGTTATAATGGCTTTATAAGCACACATCCATCAAGTTTATGGAACTGAATGAATAAAACTACATGCCCCATTTCTGTCAAATGAATGAAACTACTCTCTGCTCTACTCTCTGTTTACAATAGCACCACATGATGACCACTCACTGACCATAATGCATGGACAATCTAAGTTTTAATGGTTTTAAAAGCCCAGAAATACACCAAGCGGATGAAACTGATCGAACGAAACTGGTTTCTACTCATCTCTGCTTACAATAACGCCACATTAGGACCATTCACTGACCATAATAATCCGATATATTGGCTTTATACTAAGCTTATTCCACCCTGTTCAGTCTAAGTCCTGGACCCAGCTGGTCTCTGGTTCTCTGTCCATCTACCAATAATAAACCTATAAACCAAGTTCTGATGGCTTTAAAAGTACAAATGCATTAAGTCTGTGTAACTGACTGAATGAAACTACTTTCTACCCGCCTCTGTTTACAATATCACCACACTGGGACCATAATAATCAGATATTTTGAGTTATATTGGCTTTATACTAAGTTTATTCCACCCTGTTCAGTCTAAGTCCTGGACCCAGCTGGTGTCCAGCTGGCCCTGCTGTTTTCTGACCCCACTGAAAGCCCCTGAGCCGGGCAGCGAGCGGAGTTTGGCTGAGTGTGGTTACCCAGTTGCCGAAGCCGTACTGCTCGATGGCGTCCAGGAGGCTCTGCTCCTCTCTGCCCGTCCAGCCTCCCTCCGCCTCGGCTCCCCACAGGGCGAACCGGCCTCCGTCCACCTGCTGGTATCCGTGCCATCTGCGGTGGTTTCCGATCTCCGCTCCGGCCGAGAAGCACTCGGGACACAGCTCGATGTCCGGACAGTCCGTGCAGCGGATCCGCAGGTTGCTCACGTCCGACAGGCAGTTCACACAGTACTTCTTCCCCAGGTCCGCCATTTCTGCTCCTCCCGCTGCTGCCGCCTGCTGCCGCTGCTGGAGACGCGCAGCGCCGCGCTGCGCATGCGCGCCGCTCCGCCCCCCTCGCTCATTAATATTAACCAGGCGCTGTCGTGAGGCGGCAAGCTCATGAATATTTAGAAAAATAGCGGCGCCGACCGCGCTGATTGGCTCCCAAAAAGCCGTTTCCCTGACAACCGGTATGAAAACAGAAATGAGTTTTATTTTTAATTGAAGGAGAGCAGAGCGGAGTTTCAGCCAGGGTGAGGACAGTGATCCATATTCAATATCGAATGCACTCCTATTCATTTACGGTTTATGTGTGGCTGAGTTTTGTTATTATTGTTATTCGCTGAACTGAGAGCAAATGTATCAGTTTTTTTAGTACATCATTATCGTCTTATTCACACTCAGAGACGTCTGTCTGTCTTTCTCTGTGTCTGTCTCTCTCACTGTTCAGCTGTCTGTCTGTGTCTCATCTGTCTGACTATTCATGTTGGGTTGGTTAGTGTATTGGTTAACACCTCTGCCTTCTACCCTGTAGACTGGGGTTCAATCCCCACCTGGGTAAACACCCTACACTATACCAATAAGGGTCCTTGGGCAAGACTCCTAACACCACCTTGGCCCCCCCCCTGTGTAAAGCAATCAAATAAGAGCGTCAGCCAAATGCTGTAAATGTATTCCTCTGATTGTCTATCTGTTTGTATGTTAATCAGTCTGTCTGTCTGTTAGCTTGTCTGTCTATCCATATGTCTGTTAGTTTGTCTGTATGTTCATCAACCTATCTATCTGTCTGTATGCCTGTCTGTCTGTCCATCTCTCTGAGGACAGTCTTTTACAGAAAGCGTCCGTATTGATCCACTCAGTATTGACGGCTTCAAACAGCTGAGAAACACTGCTGAGCTGGTTTGAGTTTAATCTGACCCCGAATGTTCTCTACAGGGTTAAAATCTGGACTCTGAACAGGCCAAAGTCATCAGTAAAAACCATTATATTGTACATCTCTCTCTATATTTCTGTCTATCCCCCCGTCTGCTGCTCTGTGTTTATTTGTCTATAGTCCTGCCATTTTGGTTTTGTTGTGGTTATTTGTTTTAATTCACTGTATCGTGGATGTTTTTATGTCTTCTATTCAAATATTTGTCTTATAGCAAAATATTAATAGTAGCAATTACAAATAACTTTGCATATTTGAATAATAACATTTATAATAAAATATAAAAGAAACAAATTAATAACCTGCAAACAAACTCGCTGAAGTGTAGAAAATGGAGGAGCCATCACTGGAGGAAGTGAGTCCTGCTGCAGACGCCACAGTGGCAGACAGCTCAGAGGGGCATGGAGATGTGGTCCAGACAGAAGCAGCAGATGCCATCCAGGATGGTGAGGAACCAGCTGTCCCCGAAGCTGACACCACCACAGGCCTGGAGGCAGAGGAGATGGAGAAGCCTGCAGCAGAGGAACATTTAGGTCTTGTTCCTGTGGAGAACCTTCCAGAGACGGCTGAACTGGAGACCATAGGAGAAGAGCCTGAGGAGGCTGTTCTCCTACCAGACCAAACAGCTGGAGGAGATCTACCCACCGGTCTGACTTTTGAGGAGGGTGAGGCTCCAGGTGTGGATCCTCTCATTGGAGAGCGTTTCTCCAGGGAGGGCAGCATCAAAGCTGAGGGAGATGAGCAGGAGAAGGAGGACGAAGGGCTTGCGGTGCTGCTCTCAGGCACTTCAGAGCCAGAGGGCCAGCAGCTTGAGGATGAAGCTCCCTCAGATCAGCTGCAGATAGAGCAACAAAACCTTCAGACCCGCTACAAGGAGCAGCTGGAGATTCTACAGGAACTGCAGGCAGAGAGAGACAAACTCAGCCAGGTCAACACTCAGATACAGGTCAGACGGTCTATCTGTCTATCTATCTGTCTGTCTGTCTGCCTGTCTATATATCTATTTGTCTGCCTGTCTATCTATCTGTCCATCTATCTTTCTTTCAGGTCAAGTTGGCCGACTACTTCCGTAGAAAGATGGGTGAAGACCCTCGGCCAGAGCAAGAGAAGGTCGTGTCTGACCTGCAGCTGCGCTACCAGACATATCTAGATGCCATTGAGGATCTGAAGTGGCAGCGACTCCATCATTTGGAGCTCCACCAGCAGCAGGTGGAGGAGCTGAAGAGGCAGAGCCAGAAAAAGCTGGAGCTGGTGGAACGAAGTTGGGGAGCTCTGATGAAGAAGAAGTATGAGTTAGCTGTAACAGCTCTGGCGCGAAAGCTGGGTAAACCGGTCGCTCAGGCCCAGGTGGAGCAGCTCCAGCAAGCTGAACAGAAACAAGAGGAGGAACTTGTGGCTGTCAGGCTCGAAAACATCAAGCTGAAGATGAAGACGAGGAAGCTTGAGGTGGAGCTGAAGGCCAAAGAGGAGCTGGCTGAAGGTCTACATCGGATTGACTTTGAGCAGCTGAAGATCGAGAACCAAACCTACAACGAGAAGATCGAGGAACGCAGTGAGGAACTGCTGAAGCTGAGGAAGAAGATCACCCACACTGAGCAGGTGGGGCTGAGCATTGAAAGAATTAGGCTACGTTCACATTACCAGGCTGATGTGGCACAAATCAGATTTTTTTGCCCTAACTTGACACAAATCTGATCTTTTCAAATCCGACCCGAGTCAGTTTCATATGTGGTCCTAGATTGGATACGTATCCGATACGTGGCCGTATGACCTTAATATGACTCTCAGATTGGAATTCATGTGCTTTCTTTCCACTGCGCTGCGCCGTCATTCAGCGTTACCATGGCAGCAGCGCTGTACAGACGTTAAAGCCTGTAAAAGGTGGAAAAGCAGCTCATCTCACCTTTTTCTCCTCCGTCTGGCTCTAATAATGAAGCTGAGAGCTGATCAGAGTTAATGATCTTCTCAGAGAAGCTCGTTCTGCTCGTTAGTTTGTGCTGATGATGCAGTGATTCAGTCACGTGACGTTACTGAGTAGGAGGAGCTCATGAGGGTCAGTTCAGGCCGGTTCATCACATTAATGACAGATTTGAGTCACTTACCTAAACGAGTGGGAGCCGTCGAGTCAGAGAGATCGGATCTGAGCAAAAAATCGGATTTGAGCAGCGAGGCTTGTAACGTGAATGTAGCTTCAGTGACTTGTGTAGGGATGCATCAATACCGATGCTTGCATCAGGGTTTGAGTCAATACCGTGCTCATAAAAATTCACTGATACAGTCAACATTTCCTACCAAAGTGCCGACTTTACTCTGACTGAATAGAATAGCAAGGTATGACCGTTACCCCTATGGAAAAAATATATGGTCTTATCTATTTATATATTTGAAAGATTTTTAAATACATTGCAGTCCATACTGAAATACATCCAAAACACTTGAATGTATTTCAGTATATTTTGCCATATTAACCAAAGATACTTTAAAATGCTTTTATTTGTGGAAATATTACACTTAGAAATGTACCATAAAAAAATACATTTAAAAACGTAGGGGCAGTCGTGGGCTGGAGGTCAGGGAACTGGCCCTGTGACCAGAAGGTTGCCGGTTCGATACCCAGCACCGACAGTCCGTGACTGAGGTGTCCTTGAGCAAGACACCTAACCCCCAACTGCTCCCTGGGTGATGTGGATTGGGCTGCCCACCGCTCCGGGCAAGTGTGTTCACTGCCCCCTGGTGTGTGTGTGTGTGTGTGTGTTTGTGTGTGTGTGTGTGTGTGTGTATGTGGTGTTTCACTTCATGGATGGGTTAAATGTGGAGGTGGAATTTTCCCGTTTGTGGGATTAGAGAAGTTTAACTTAACAATAACCAAAATACTTAACTGTTTGATACCTTTTGAAATGAATTTGTATTCCAGTATCTTAATTTTAAATACGATTAAATGAACCTTTAACATGACATAACTGAACGTTGCAGTTATGGTTTGATATCTAGTTTATCTGGAATGCATTGTGTGTGAATGTCTTACTGTATACGTAAATGATTAATGTAAAGATCAGCGCCGTTTATTCAGCTCAGGCATATTTAGTCATATCTGTAACATTTGCTAAAACTAAATACAATTGAAAAAATATAAGAACAAATATAAATAAATGCATTGTTTTTTAATTAAATATTTAATAAATACATTATTTGGCCATTTTTCACACATTGTAATAAAATATTTGAAAAATTAAATACATTTGGAAACTGGAGCTACAAAGCTAACATTGCTAACAAACACTAGAAGTCAATAGTCACCGAAATCTTTTTTTGTCTGTACGTCCCCAAAACTTCTCACAACCTGCTTAAACCATGTCCAGGTCTTCAATAAGGTACCACAGACTTGCTGACGTGGTTTTGAACACATCGTACAGGCACACGAGTGTCACGTTAGAGTAGCGATTTCTGTTGTTTATGTTTGTGAAAATTCATCCTCATTAATTAGGATTAGATTAAATTCTCGATTAACAAAAATATTAATGACTAAACTGGAATTGAGGAAAAACTAAATTACAATACTCATTTTTATATGGGAGTAGAAGTAAAACGTCACCGTCAGACCAAAACTTTGCGTCTGCATTTTCATCATTTTTCTTTCTTTTTTTTTTTTTTTTTTTACATAATTTGAAGCCACAATTTTAAGATTAGATTAATAGACCCTTATTTAACCCATCGGTGAAGTGAAACACCACTTACACACTAGTGAATACACACATACACTAGGGGGCAGTGAGCACATTTGCCCGGAGCGGTGGGCAGCCGTAACCACGGCGCCTGGGGAGCAATTGGGGGTTAGGTGTCTTGCTCAAGGACACCTCAGTCACGGACTGTCAGCTCAGGGGATCGAACCAGCGACCTTCCAGTTGCAAAGCTGGTTCTACAACCTCCAGCCCTTTACATTGTGTTAAAATTTCACAATGAATGGACCAACAGAAACGGCCCAAAATTACTAAGAAAGAAAATCGTTGTTATGTGAATTTCCATTAAAGGTTAAGGATGTTTTTATCCGTCTCCTGTACAGCCACCATCCCAGAGATTTGAGGCCTTACACAGGTTTTCATTGCTTTAATGGGTGAAGCATTTATTCCTTTTTTCTCTTTTAATGGTTTAAAAGAACCCAATGTTCATCATATCCTTTCATATCATATTCTTTTAAATCTCTTGATCTTTTTCAGCCACACTCACTTATCTTACTCAGTTTTATTTTTTCCTTAACATACAGTCGTGTGCAAAATTTGGGGCAGCAAATTTTCTAAGTTTACAAAAGTGAACGCCTCCCCTACAGAGACACACTACCACACATTTTAATACACAGTTATTGTTTATTGACTTTATTGACTTCTGTTTATTGGTGTATCCTGCCTTCCGCCCGATGACTGCTGGGATAGGCTCCAGCACCCCCACCCCCGCGACCCTGACGAGAAGGATGGATGGATGGATGGATGGATGGATGGATGGATGGATGGATGTTTATTGACTGAATTTACCATATTGGGCAAAAAAAAATAATAGTAAAAATAATAGCTTTATTTATTAGGCATGTTTCTCGCGGCTCAAAGTGCTTTCCAGGCAGATGATAAAGCTGATCAGAAATCAAAGAAACTATGCTGTATTAAATTAAATGAATAAGCAGCAAAGATGCAGATCAGATTAAAAGACAAATACCAAAAGAGACAGAATGTTTATTAAAAGATAAAGTTTCTTAAAATAAATTGTAAAATGTGGCAAAACTTTTGTTTTCCCAAAAATTCTTCGCATGTAATAGAAAACTGCACCCAGAAAATCAACAGAACACATCATTTGACTGGGTTTTCTGACTCTAAAACCAGTTAAAGTGCAGTGCACTGTAGCTCTCTGAGCTGTTTTTTTGAAGTGTAGTTTATGTGTAAAGACATTATTCTGTCCTAACGCTGTGTCTGGCGCTGTCAGGTGCTGACCCAAGTGAAGGAGAAGCTTCGGTTTGTTCAGGTGGAAAACCAGGCTAAGCGGGCTCAGCTGGCCGAGGTGGACGCTGCGGTGGCCCGAAAGAGGGACATGCTGACGCGAACCAAGCGGGCGCGTGACAGTCTGCGGGCGGATAACCTGAGTCTGCGTCAGCGCTGTGGCCTGCTGGGAAACAACATGCTCCTGAGGGACTTCGAGGAGAAGACAGATGCCTGTGAGAGTCTGAAGAGCAGACTGGAGACGCTGAAGAGACGCCATGCTGAGCTCACTCTTAAGTGTGCTGGAGTGAAGCAGAAGCTGGAGCACAGCAGGACAACAGACCACTGACGCAACAAAGACCACTGACACAGCACAGACCACTGACACAGCACAGGACCACTGACACAGCACAGACCACTGACACAGCACAGGACCACTGACACAGCACAGACCACTGACACAGCACAGGACCACTGACACAGCACAGACCACTGACATAGCACAGGACCACTGACACAGCACAGGACCACTGACACAGCATGAATCTCTAACACACCGTGGACCACTGACCCATCATAAACCCACTGACACAACACTGACCACAGACACAACATGGATGACTGATACATTGACCACTGACACACCGTTGACTTCTGGCACACAACAGACCACTGACAGTATAAACATATACATACAGACAACTCAGTACAAATATGTGTGAGAAATGCATTATTAATAAAACATTCTGTCATATACGAAAGTCTGAAAGACCCCAGAAACTTTCTGTTTTGATTTTCTGAGTGAAAGTAAGTCAAAACACTCTCTGCACTTAAACAGGCAGATTTCATAGCACAATTCCTAATTATTTTCTATGCAAGGCAACTAGAAAAAATTCAAAGCTTAAAGAAAATCAGCCGGCTAAAACTGGGAGAGAGAGAGAGAGAGAGAGAGAGAGGGAGAGAGGGAGAGAGAGAAGGAGAGGGAGAGAGAGAGACAGAGAGAGAGACAGAGAGAGAGAGAGAGGGAGAGAGAGAGAGAAAGAGAGAGAGAGTTAGAGAGAGAGAGAGAGAGAGAGTTAGAGAGAGAGAAAGATAGAGTTAGAGAGAGAGAGAGACAGAGACAGAAAGAGAGAGAGATATAGAGAAAGAGAGAGAGAGAGAAAGATAGAGAGTTAGAGAGAGAGACAGAAAGAGAGAGAGAGAGACATAGAGAAAGAGAGAGAGAGAGAGAGAGAGAGAGAAAGATAGAGAGTTAGAGAGAGAGACAGAAAGAGAGAGAGAGACATAGAGAAAGAGAGAGAGAGAGAGAGAGAGAGAAAGATAGAGAGTTAGAGAGAGAGACAGAGAGAGAGAGAGAGACAGAGAGAAAGATAGAGTTAGAGAGAGAGACAGCTAGAGGGTGAGAGACAGAGAGAGGGAGAGAGACAGAGAGAGGGAGAGAGACAGAAAGAGAGACAGAGAGAGGGAGAGAGAGAGAGTGAATGGTGTCTTCACCATCTTACACTGCAAGTTATATGTAAAATAAACAACTTTTTGTTTATCTACATAAACAACTGTTGATCCATCATTACAAATCACAGCTACTGTCCTGCAAACTGCTTCAGTAATCGAACCCTGTGTCATCAGTGAGATTCAGTCAACAAAGACAGTGTCCGTCATGCACATCTTAACAACGTCACCAAGACCTGCTCTCAGTCAGGCTGAAGGCCACGAAGGATCCCAAATGGTCACCTTTCACCCACTAAAGGCACTTCTCCACTACATGGTACCAGAAACGGTCGCTATTTTGGAGCAACAAGAACCGCCTTGTCGTCTGAACGCTGACGTAGTTTTTCCCAAACTCTCCTGTTTTCATCAGCAGTCTGTTCTCTTACTCATGTCAGCCTCTTCTGAACAAAATCAGTCTCATTCACGTTCGTTTGGCATCGCTATGAAGACCAGTACCAAAAGTGAGTCGAGTTGAGTCGAGCTGGTACCATGCAGTGCAAAAGCAGCATACAATGATGGAGATGCCCAGTTCCAGCTCTTGTACCACGGATGGCCACCATGTCTGGTGGGCTAGACTGGAGATGGGCATAAACGAGCTCTTATCTCATGTCACAGTGCCCTTTCTGAAGGACGTACCACAGGCCTCACAGAGACACCACAGCCTAAGAACTAATATTCCTAGGTGTATAAATATATATTCTGAATTATAATGTTCTACATTAAAGGTCTCGAAGCTGATTATAAGATATAATCTACATCCCTCCATTGGTAATAAACTCCAAAGAGCCCAGAACCACATGAACTTCACCCCATGTGTTCATATCGATCATCACTGTCCAAAGAAATACAGACATCATATCTCCAAACATAACAGCAGCACTGCTGTGTCTGATCCACTCAGACCAGCGCAACACACCAACACAACACCACCACATCAGTGTTACTGCAGCGCTGGGAATGATCCACCACACAAATAGTACCTGCTCTGTGAGGGTCCATGGGGGTCCTGACCACTGAAGAACAAGGTAACAAAGTATCCTGATCAGTGTAGCTTCAGTACTGTAAATATAAAGTATAGAGTCACTGTTAAGTGATTATAATACAGCGACACTATTTTTGAGCCACATGGTGATGATTCTTCTCTTAAAGCTCGTATTTGTAAAGCATCTAAAGCATCTTTCTCTGTTTTTGCCTTGACACCAACTACAGTTTCATTTTCTCACCAGAAGAGGGAGCCACCTGTTTATCAGTTTGTGAGGCACAAGCTCGAGCAAAATGGTCAGTGGACTGACTGATGTTCATTAAATGTAGATGTTCTTTAAATGTAGATGTTCATTAAGGGCAGTTCTCATGGTGAAAGGTCTTGTATGATGTATGTGATGAGGTTTATTCTCCAGTGAAAACAGCTCCTCTGATGTTTGGGACGTTTCTTCTGTACATGTTCAAAGGCCAGAGTACATGGACTGGACAAACACGGATCAACGCAAACACACACAGACGTCTGGGTGCTTCACTGTACCAGTCTTTGGTAATTAACAGACTATAGAAAGTTCTCTCCTCGCTCTCGTGGTTCATTTGACTTTTTGGTTCCGTTTCTGGACGTTCTAAGAACAACTGCAGACATTAGAAAGCTCATGCTTGTTCGTTCCTCTAGCTGTGCTCTGGCCTTCATAGTTACCCTCTAAAATATGGGTCTTTAAAGGCTGTTTAGTCAAGAGAATGGTTCAATGTTCGATTGAGAATGTGTGGTAACACTTTATTTGAAGGCTACCTTCATAAGGACTTCATGACGCATTCATAAGCACTGAATAATGTGTTTATGAAGCACTACTTGAACATTTATTAAGTGCTTATGTCGGTTCTCGCAACCTGACATAAGATGTTTTATAAAATAAATGACATTGTCCTGACATAATAAGAATAAACCTTGAACATATTTACAGCACTAAACATTTAAAACACTATACATAACTATTTATGTCAGCATTCTTAAGACGACACTGATATCAGGTTAAATATGCCTGGAAACCACCCCCTCTTCGCTCCATGTTGTGGATAAGATGATTGATGCAGTTATGTATAGGGTTTAAATATGTGATCAGACGCCACCTGTGCAGCAAGTCCAATCGTGAAATTTCCTCACTACTAAATATTCCACAGTCCACTGTCAGTGGGATTATAACAAAGTGGAAGCGATTGGGAACGACAGCAACTCAGCCACGAAGTGGTCGGCCACGTAAAATGACAGAGCGGTCAGCGGATGCTGAGGGGCATAGTGCACAGAGGTCACCGACTTTCTGCAGAGTCCATCACTACAGACCTCCAAACTTCATGTGGCCTTCAGATCAGCTCAAGAACAGCGTAGAGAGCTTCATGGAATGGGTTTCCATGGCCAAGCAGCTGCATCCAAGCCTTACATCACCAAGCGCAGTGCAAAGCGTGGAATGCAGTGGAGTAAAGTGCCGCCACTGGACTGCTCAGGTGGCGTCCGATCACGGTACCACGCTGGAATTCACTGAGCTCCTGAGAGCGACCCATTCTTTCACTAAAGTCTGTAGAAGCAGTCTGCAGGCCTAGGGGCTAGGAGTTAGTTTCCCATTAATAGAGTGAAGATTTAATCACTCAGCTGAGTTCAGTCTGAACCTTCCACATTTTGGCGATCGATTATGTCCATTATCTCCTTCACCCACCTAAAGCCGGGGTCCGCACACACATGATCGCCATTCTTGATGATAAGACTGCAGTGAAGGGAAGATGAGCATCAGTGTTTTTTACGCTAACAGATCCGATGGATAATCATACACACTCATACACAGACACACACACACACAAATATATCTTTGAAGCTGCCTCTCCTTCTAGGCCGTCGGGGGGGCACGGGGTGGTGGTGGGGGCAGGGGTGCTGAAGCCTATCCCAGTGGACTTTGGCCAGAAGGCAGGATACACCCTGGACAGGTCGCCAGTCCATTGCAGGCAAACAGACAGGCACAGTCACTCACTCAAACCCAGGGGTAATTTAACACGTCCAATTGGCCTGACTGCATGTCTTTGGACTGTGGGAGGAAACTGGAGAACCCGGAGGAAACCCACGCAGACACGGGGAGTTCTGACAAACCAGAGGAAACTGAAAAAGATCGATAACATCTGTGTTAGTCTCTTAAACTGTAAGGGTCTGTATGAGACCCCCCACTTCAGTTCCTCACTCTCATGACTACACTTTTCTTCATGATAGACTGTTTCTCCAGACTTCTACCTCTACAGCACAGCCAGCTCACAGTGATGGTGTTACTGCTGCCACTCATCTCTCCTTCTCCTGTTATACTGCACAATTATTTCCCAACAGCACTGAAGTGAGTTCCCCAAGGAGCTGTTCATAGTGATGTGAGACCTCTGGATGCTGTTAACAGTCTGTAACTGGACTCTAAGGCTTTTTTTCCTCATGTGTGACACAGATGCGTGTCTGAGCGTCAGTGTGAACAGATAAACACTCTGAATCTGACATTTTCAGTCTGAGACGCTTTCATATCTGATACTGAAATCCGATCTGTGTCCGAACTGCGGCAGCGCGACTCTGAACAGCCAGATCATTCAGTCTTATCTGGACCTGTCAGATCTTAAGCAAAGACAAGAAGATAAGAAGTTTCTGTAATTTGTCTTAATTGGTGTATGACATCACTATAGTATGGTTCTGAAGTTACCATGGCAACGGAACGCATCACAGTTCTAGGTCGACTGTCTTTTCTTTGTTCTCTGCTCTTTATGTTGTGAGCTGTTTGTTTTCTACATGTTGTATATTTGAATAAATGAAGTGACGGCGCAGCTCGAAGGAAACCTCACTGAGGATGGAGAGCTGGTGAGCTAATGTTAGCATTAGCTTGTGCTCAGTGCAGAAACAGCAGGCCAGCATGTAGCCCGCTGACTGCTTAAGGACCACGATGGATGTTTATCATCCATCCATCCATCTATACATCCATTTTCTAAGCCGCTTCTCCCTCAGGGTTGCAGGGGTGGGTGCTGGAGCCTATCCCAGCGGTCATCAGGTGGAAGGCAGGACACACCCTGGACAGGTCGCCAGTGGACGTTTATCACTGGTTCGTTAATGTTACTCAGAAATTTCCATGTTTTCAAAGTTTTAGTAAGTTAGTGTTATCATAGATTTACAGACCACAGTTTCTAACACTGTACTGGACAATGTGAAGTAGAGTAAGTTGGCTTGAGAGGTGCTTTATTCTGGCACAGATTACTGATTACTTCTCTAACTGAATCCAGAAACGACTATATTAATAAAAGTACATACACTCCGTCATCCACTCCAAAACAAGCACACATGTATCTTTGATATGATCAAGTCATCTTAAAGTCGCAGCCCTGACATCAGAGTAAAAATATCACAGTGAAGTAGTTCTGTCACTGCTGCTGTTGTTCTAGCATCACTTCTCATTTCCATGGTAACCACCTGAGAAATGTTAAATTATTGACACTGGTCTCTACGACCTTCGTGTGATTGATAGCTGAACTGGGAAAAGCAGAATTGATCTTTTAAAATGCACATGTTGTAGATGTACAGAGCTTTGAAATTTGAAACATGATTATTAAAATACAGTGTGAAAACAAAGCGAAAATATTTAATATTTTTATTACTTTATTACAGAAAAAAGTACATAAGAGTTAAGAAAAAAATATATTTCACAATTTTAGACTCTGAATCATCAAACAGAAGCTGCAAATAAAAATGTAGAAAAGTTAGACGTGTCCAGAATGATGAACATTGATGAACGTGATGAATGCAGATCCTAAAGTAACTAAAAGTCTGTAGAACATCAAGAATAAAATTCTGATAAAATGAACATCAGAAATGCTGCATCTTTAAAAATGATATTCAGATCTGAAGGTAAATAACTTGATTATATTAGTCTAAATAGAGAATTACAGTATAGGACTTCATTAATAAACCCTCAATCCCAAAATATCTAAAGATAAAAGTTGGTGTAGAGTTTATAATATTTGAATCATTATATAAACATTATTACATTTGTTCAGCCACAGATTACAGACTCCAATACAAATATCTGTAAATGTTTTCTGTACATTTAAAGTGTGAAAGGAAATCGTGCTGATGTAAAACACTGAATACATTTGGTTCATGTATTATATTCTGATCTACACCACATTCCTCCAGTCTGTACTTAATGTTCAAAGATAACTTAATAAAAAACAGAAAAGCTTTATTCCTTCACCCAATCAGAGACGAGGGCACTGCTGTAGTAATAAAGAGCTGGAATATTAAAAGGAGTTAGTTTCCCATTAATAGAGTGAAGATTTAATCACTCGGCTGAGTTCAGGATGAATATTCCACAAATTGGCGATCGATTTTGTCCATGGCTCGCTTCACCCACTTAAAGCCGGGGTCCACACACACACGAACACCCCTCTTGGTGGTAAAACTGCAGTGAAGGAAAGATGAGCATCAGTGTTTTAGTCTAATAGAGCTGATAGATAATCATATAAAATGTATCTGATTAATATGTATAATATCAGGAAAGGTTTGTAGTGTTAAAGTTTGCAGTGGGTCAAAGTGACAACAGTAAGAGTGAATAGAGAACAGCAGCTTAAAGAAACTGTATTAAAGTTCGTCTTATTCCAATATTAATAAAGGAATAAAGGACGGGGGTGAGAACTTACATCACTCCAGCTCTTTCACAGTCTTGGCTTGTTTCTTCATACTCACTAATGACAAATAGAGGTATAGAGGTATAGAAACTGAAACAACATTTGTTTGGTGCATTTCCATCTGTGTGAGAAAAAAATATAAATAATAAAATGAAGCAGAACGTAATGAAGTGTGAAGAGGTGATGTAGTGAACAGTGAGGAGGCGATGTAGTGAAGAGTGAAGAGGTGCTGTAGTGAAGAGTGAGGAGGTGCTGTAGTAAAGAGTGAAAAGATGCTGTAGTGAACAGTGAGGAGGCGATGTAGTGAAGAGTGAAGAGGTGCTGTAGTGAAGAGTGAGGAGGTGCTGTAGTAAAGAGTGAAAAGATGCTGTAGTGAACAGTGAGGAGGCGATGTAGTAAAGAGTGAAGAGGTGCTGTATTGAAGAGTGAGGAGGCGATGTAGTGAAGAGTGAAGAGGTGCTGTAGTGAAGAGTGAGGAGGTGCTGTAGTAAAGAGTGAAAAGGTGCTGTAGTGAACAGTGAGGAGGCGATGTAGTAAAGAGTGAGGAGGCGATGTAGTGAAGAGTGAAGAGGTGCTGTAGTGAAGAGTGAGGAGGCGATGTAGTGAAGAGTGAAGAGGTGCTGTAGTGAAGAGTGAGGAGGCGATGTAGTAAAGAGTGAAGAGGTGCTGTAGTGAAGAGTGAGGAGGTGCTGTGGTAAAGAGTGAAGAGGTGATGTAGTAAAGAGTGAGGAGGTGCTGTAGTAAAGAGTGAGGAGGTGCTGTAGTAAAGAGTGAAGAGGTGATGTAGTAAAGAGTGAAGAGGTGCTGTAGTAAAGAGTGAGGAGGTGATGTAGTAAAGAGTGAGGAGGTGTTGTGGTAAAGAGTGAAGAGGTGATATAGTAAAGAGTGAGGAGGTGCTGTAGTAAAGAGTGAAGAGGTGCTGTAGTAAAGAGTGAGGAGGTGCTGTAGTAAAGAGTGAAGAGGTACTGTAGTAAAGAGTGAAGAGGTGCTGTAGTAAAGAGTGAGGAGGTGCTGTAGTAAAGAGTGAAGAGGTGATGTAGTAAAGAGTGAGGAGGTGCTGTAGTAAAGAGGGAAAAGGTGCTGTAGTGAAGAGTGAGGAGGTGCTGTAGTAAAGAGTGAAGAGGTGCTGTAGTGAAGAGTGAGGAGGTGATGTAGTAAAGAGTGAGGAGGTGCTGTAGTAAAGAGTGAAGAGGTGATGTAGTAAAGAGTGAAGAGATGCTGTAGTAAAGAGTGAAGAGGTGATGTAGTAAAGAGTGAGGAGGTGTTGTAGTAAAGAGTGAGGAGGTGCTGTAGTGAAGAGTGAGGAGGTGCTGTAGTAAAGAGTGAGGAGGTGCTGTAGTAAAGATTGAAGAGGTGCTGTAGTGAAGAGTGAGGAGGTGCTGTAGTAAAGAGTGAAGAGGTGCTGTAGTAAAGAGTGAGGAGGTGCTGTAGTGAAGAGTGAAGAGGTGCTGTAGTAAAGAGTGAGGAGGTGCTGTAGTAAAGAGTGAGGAGGTGCTGTAGTGAAGAGTGAAGAGGTGCTGTAGTAAAGAGTGAGGAGGTGCTGTAGTAAAGAGTGAAGAGGTGCTGTAGTAAAGAGTGAGGAGGTGCTGTAGTGAAGAGTGAAGAGGTGCTGTAGTAAAGAGTGAGGAGGTGCTGTAGTGAAGACTGAGGAGGTGCTGTAGTAAAGAGTGTGGCGGTGCTGTAGTGAAGAGTGAAGAGGTGCTGTAGTAAAGAGTGAAGAGGTGCTGTAGTGAAGAGTGAAGAGGTGCTGTAGTAAAGAGTGAGGAGGTGCTGTAGTAAAGAGTGAAGAGGTGCTGTAGTAAAGAGTGAGGAGGTGCTGTAGTGAAGAGTGAAGAGGTGTTGTAGTAAAGAGTGAGGAGGTGCTGTAGTAAAGAGTGAGGAGGTGCTGTAGTAAAGCGTGAAGAGGTGTTGTAGTAAAGAGTGAGGAGGTGCTGTAGTGAAGAGTGAAGAGGTGCTGTAGTAAAGAGTGAGGAGGTGCTGTAGTAAAGAGTGAAGAGGTGCTGTAGTAAAGAGTGAAGAGGTGTTGTAGTAAAGAGTGATGAGGTGCTGTAGTGAAGAGTGAAGAGGTGCTGTAGTAAAGAGTGAGGAGGTGCTGTAGTAAAGAGTGAAGAGGTGCTGTAGTGAAGAGTGAGGAGGTGCTGTAGTAAAGAGTGAAGAGGTGCTGTAGTAAAGAGTGAGGAGGTGCTGTAGTGAAGAGTGAAGAGGTGCTGTAGTAAAGAGTGAGGAGGTGCTGTAGTAAAGAGTGAGGAGGTGCTGTAGTAAAGAGTGAAGAGGTGTTGTAGTAAAGAGTGAGGAGGTGCTGTAGTGAAGAGTGAAGAGGTGCTGTAGTAAAGAGTGAAGAGGTGCTGTAGTAAAGAGTGAAGAGGTGCTGTAGTGAAGAGTGAAGAGGTGCTGTAGTAAAGAGTGAGGAGGTGCTGTAGTGAAGAGTGAAGAGGTGCTGTAGTAAAGAGTGAGGAGGTGCTGTAGTGAAGACTGAGGAGGTGCTGTAGTAAAGAGTGTGGCGGTGCTGTAGTGAAGAGTGAAGAGGTGCTGTAGTGAAGAGTGAAGAGGTGCTGTAGTAAAGAGTGAGGAGGTGCTGTAGTAAAGAGTGAGGAGGTGCTGTAGTAAAGAGTGAGGCGGTGCTGTAGTAAAGAGTGAGGAGGTGCTGTAGTGAAGAGTGAAGAGGTGTTGTAGTAAAGAGTGAGGAGGTGCTGTAGTAAAGAGTGAGGCGGTGCTGTAGTAAAGAGTGAGGAGGTGCTGTAGTGAAGAGTGAAGAGGTGTTGTAGTAAAGAGTGAGGAGGTGCTGTAGTAAAGAGTGAGGAGGTGCTGTAGTAAAGAGTGAAGAGGTGATGTAGTCAAGAGTGAGGAGGTGCTGTAGTAAAGAGTGGAGAGGTGCTGTAGTAAAGAGTGAGGAGGTGCTGTAGTGAACTGTAGATGACAGTTTTAGTGAGTGTAATGGTGCTACAGCAGGTGTGATCGTCTCTAACTTTACTCTTCTTATTAACACTGTGAATGAAGCTGCAGTGCTACAGTCTATCAGTTCATCCACACACCACATAATAAACTTGTGCCGTATGTTTATAATCTGATCGAGTCGGAACAGCAAATTAAAGACCAGTTCAACATGTAATAGTTCCAGTTATAATAAACAGACAGAGATGACAGTTTGTGCTATGAAGGAGACAGAAACTCAGACGTGAACTTCAACTTACTGTTTCCCACTGCACCGGACTGAAGGTAGAGGATGACCAGCAGACCCAGGAGGAGAGAACGAGGACGGACGATCATGGCTGCAGTATCAGCTCCAGGAGATGATGATCAGTCTGAGCAGAGCTGGAAATGAGAGAGATTTCATGCTGCATGTGGTTTTATAGGTAAGTAAGTGGTGGGATGGTGTTGAGTGAAGTTTCAAGGTTGATTCTACAGGAAACAGCAACTTTTCAATTTAATGCAGATCAAACTGAATTCACTAATCAGTGTTTTCTGTTTTTAGTACCATTTCACACACACTGTCCCAGCCATTCTCATTACTGCAACAAAGTAAGGTTTGAAGATAAATCTGTTAAAAAACTTTTGAAAACATTATTAACTTTTCTATTTGCATAAAAATAATACACTCACCGGCCACTTTATTAGGCCTTGCTAGTAAAAGGTTGGACTCCCTTTCACCTTCAGAACTGCTTTAATTCTTCATGGCAGACTTTCAACAAGCTGTTGGAAACGTTCCTCAGAGATTTTGGTTGGTTATTTGGGTTCCTGTTGCCTTTCTATCCCCCTGATTGACCAGACTGATGGAAGTTTCTGGAACGCAGCTTCTCCACTACAGATCACATCCAAATCTATATGAACTCTAATTGTTTCCACTGTTGATTATACACACCTGAATATATTAGAACTGCGTGGATGTAAAATTGACTTTTCAATGTTTAACTTATAAGTTGTCTGACCAGTGGTAGGCTGGTCCCCCCTTTAGATGTGAGTCTTGGTCCTCCCGAGGTTTCTTCCTCCTCCAGCTCTGAGGGAGTTTTTCCTTGCCTCAGCGCTCACGGGGGTTCTGTATATTCTGTATATTCTGTATATTATGTTCAGTGTTTTGTCTGATTCTCTGTGCTGTGATTCCCATTTTTGTAAAGCTGCTTTGTGACAACATCAGTTGTAAAAAGCGCTATATAAATAAATTTGATTTGATTTGATTTGATTTCTATCATCTGGAACCAGTCTGCCCATTCTCCTCTGACCTCTCACATCAACAAGGCATTTTCGTCCACACAACTGACCGCTCACTGGATATTTCCTCTTTTTCGGGCCGTTCTCTGTGAACCCTAGAGATGGTTGTGTGTGAAAATCCCAGCAGATCAGCAGTTTCTGAAATACTCAGACCGGCCCGTCTGGCACTAACAACCACGCCACGTTCAATGCCACTTAAATCCCCTTTCTTCCCCATTCTGATGCTCGGTCTGCACTTCAGCAAGTTGTCTTGACCACCTCTACACGCCTGAATGCAGTGAGTTGCTGCCGTGTGATTGGCTGATTAGCTATTTGTGTTAACAAGCAACTGAATACCTAATAAAGTGGCAGGTGAGTGTACATTCATATATTATATATTATAACATATATAACAATCAAGGGCAGAGCCTAGAAACAAGGGGGCAGAACAGGGAAGAATCAAAACAAGGAAGCACATGGGCAAGACCAAAAGGTAACCACAAGCACATGGAGGACTGGGAGGGGCCAATCGTGACATTAACTGTTAAAAGTGATACTTTTTTTTTTTTGCTTGTTTAAAAAAACATGTCAATAATAAGAAACAGGTACGTGGATTCATTATATTAATGATAATTGGCATAAAAAAGTGCTTGTTTTAATTGTGAAGCTGATCAAACAGAAAAATTATCAGCTTTTTCTATCATTTTTTATTTGTCTTTTTTACCTGATGTGAAGGGAGTACAAATCCAGCTATTCATAACAGATGAAGAGAAAAGCTGGTAAATTGGTTTCTCTCGTTACAAGGTGCCACCAGTTCCCACATGTGTGAAATTGTGATGAATATTGAGTTGGACTGATGTAAAAGTGTCATTAATTCTGGTTTGGCTGTTTAGATAGAGGTCACATTGCTGCATATCAGATACACATCGGTTTTGAGTACTACACATGAAAGAGGCCTAAATCTGAATTAAAATGGTCACATTCAGTGTGTTTTAATGTTCACACCATCACATAAAAACTGTAAATCTGTGTGACGTATGAAGAAAAAGTTCAGATTTCGACCACTTTACCTGTAGTGTGAACTCAGAAGTGGTTGTTAATTGGTTAGAGCACAACATTTAATTTAACGCACTGGTCTTCTGGTCACTGAGATACGGAACTCTATTCTTTACTACATGAAGGGCTTATCAGATAGAGCCCTGCCAGTCAGCTGGCTACCTGGCTCCAGCTTTGATTTAATTGCCATTTATGGAATTCAAATTTTGATTGGGTGGTCCTATTTTAATTAACGTAACTTTTCTAGCCTTTAAGGTATTTTTAGTGGCCTGGGAGAATCACAGACCAATCGCATGTATTGTAGATATCACACGTGATGCTACTCAGCCAATCGGATCTGTGCATTACAATGAGCTCTGAGACTCGAGTGAGTGAGGGGAGGGACGAGGAGAGAAACAGCAGTCAGAGAGGAAAGTGAGTCAGAGGGAAGTTATTCCACATGACGTGATCTTAAAAAGAGAAACTGATAGTAAATGTTGTTGAAATCTGCCTGAACTGGACTTTATTTGATCTGATACTCAGTTGTTCACTGTATAAGATGTTGATATTCCTGCTAGGCTACTTCAGTAAACAGTATACGGCACTGAGTCATGATGTAAGTTAGACGTTATGATGTTCTGGACCTTCACTTGAGGACATTTTCTCTAACTGGACCTTATTGAATCTTAATTGATCTAGACTGTAAATAATTAAAAGTCAGGTCAACTTGAAATTTTAAGTCAGTCTTAAATTTTTCTCAACTTAGTTTAGTCACTCCAAAGTAGTTCTTTAAAAAAATGAAACTTTATTGCATCTTAGGTTGACAAAACAGTGTAAAGCTGACTGGCAGGAGGCCAGTTTATTTTCACTAGTAATAAAACAAATATATCAACTACTGACCGTTTAACTGAGACAAGATCCAGAGCTGATGGAGATATTACCATTCACCTCTATACACCCATATGATACAGTGGGTAGTGATACTATATCACTTGCTACATTATACTGACTACACTCCATATACTTATATTACAGAAAACTGAATGTTCCCCTTTTTCTTTTTAAATAAAAGAGTTTGATGTAGTATGGAAACACTGTCACACTTTCAAATGTATCGTTCACTCCCCAGATGACACACTTCATATTAGTAGACTAAGCTGCAAAAAGATCCTGCCTTAAGTTCATTGTTATTGTGACGTCACAACAATCAACACATTTACATACATCCACCTGTTCAGCCCCGCCCACTTGCACTGAAGGTATAAGGAGTGTTTCAAACCAGACTGCTTTTGGAATGGGCAGCCAATCAGAACAGAGCTCATTTACATATATCCTTCTTAAAGGAAGAGAAACAAAACAACCTTTTTAATTCTAAGGGATAAAGAGAAGCTGGAGAATAATCATGTAGAAATGACTTTAAATATAAAAACTCGCCCAAATGTTAAAAGTGGACTTGAGGGAAAATAAAATATAAGATAAATGTAGGATATGATCTCTTTAATGCTGTGAAATCCTGCCAAAGGTATTTCAGGCCTACAGCTCCTCCTCTTTTCCTCACTGAGGAAGGAAAAGAGGGAAGAAAGACTGCTGGAGAGTAACTTTCACTTTCACAGCTCACAGTTTATGGACAGAACTGAACAGAAGCTTCTCAAACGTCTCTGAACAAACACCACACAGTCAGATCCAGACCCTCACACTGCACACAGAGTTATATAACCCACTGATACGCAGATAAACAGGATCAGAAATCAGTCACAGACAATAAACAACAACAAATAACAACTGAGAGAAAGACGTACAGATAGAGTTGAGAGTTTCTGTGAGGAGCTGTCACTCTTTTCATGAACAATCTCTGCCAACAGTGACCGTTTATGAAAAAATAATGGTCATAACTTTCCACAGAGACTGTAATGATACTCCAGCACTTCTGCTGAACGTATCTAGAACCCTTTCAGAGAGGATTTAAGCCCAGATGGCTTTTAGAAAAGTGATATTTTTCTTGATACTGAACAAAACCTCTTACCTTCACAAAGTGTCCAACAGGCCTTCACTGTTTAATCTTGACTCTCCACAAACAGGAGAGAAATGATTAACATGAGATCCCCCTACAGGCAGGAATCCAGAACTGCAACCACATGATCATTTTCTACTTACATTTCTTCTCAGAACCTAAAGCAAACCATGCGGACGGCACTGTTCAGCATTTATGCACTAAACAAGATGATGGGTTGAACTGAAAGTTGTCAGAAGATGTGCTGTTGAGAGAAAAGTGAAGTTCTGACAAACCAGAGGAAAAAGATCAATAACATCTGTGTTAGTCTCTTAAACTGTAAGGGTCTGTATGAGACCCCCCACTTCAGTTCCTCACTCTCATGACTACACTTTTCTTCACAATAGACTGTTTCTCCAGACTTCTTCAGTCTTATCTGGACCTGTCAGATCTTAAGCAAAGACAAGAAGATAAGAAGTTTCTGTAATTTGTCTTAATTGGTGTATGACATCACTATAGTATGATTCTGAAGTTACCATGGCAACGGAACACATCACAGTTCTAGTTCGACTGTCTTTTCTTTGTTCTCTGCTCTTTATGCTGTGAGCTGTTTGTTTTCTACATGTTGTATATTTGAATAAATGAAGTGACGGCGCAGCTCGAAGGAAACCTCACTGAGGATGGAGAGCTGGTGAGCTAATGTTAGCATTAGCTTGTGCTCAGTGCAGAAACAGCAGGCCAGCATGTAGCCTGCTGACTGCTTAAGGACCACAATGGAAGTTTATCACTGGTTCGTTAATCTTACTCAGAAATTTCCATGTTTTAGTAAATTAGTGTTATCATAGATTTACAGATCACAGTTTCTAACACTGTACTGGACAATGTGAAGTACAGTAAGTTGGCTTGAGAGGTGCTTTATTCTGGCACAGATTACTGATTACTTCTCTAACTGAATCCAGAAACGACTATATTAATAAAAGTACATACACTCCGTCATCCACTCCAAAACAAGCACACATGTATCTTTGATATGATCAAGTCATCTTAAAGTCGCAGCCCTGACATCAGAGTAAAAATATCACAGTGAAGTAGTTCTGTCACTGCAGCTTTTATAATAATAATAATACATTTTTATTTAAAAGTGCCTTTCAAGAAACTGAAGGACACTGTACAATAGATAATAAAAGAAGAAAAAAAAAGATAAAAATTAAGATCATATACATACATAACCATAAACACAAACACATAATATCAACCATATGCTAGTTTAAAAAGATGAGTTTCGAGTCGGGATTTAAAAACATCAACAGATGAACAAGCTTGCAGTTCATCAGGAAGACCATTCCACAGCTTTGGACCCGCGACACAGAATAGTCGATTACCAATGGTGCTTAGCTTAAAATGTGGGACCTCAAGCAAGTGGAGGCTAGAGGACCGAAGAGTCCGCACTGGAGTATAAGATTGAAGCAGACTTCTTAGGTAAGATGGGGCAAGGTCATGCAGGGATTTAAACACCAACACAAGTCATTTGTACTGTATACGGTACTTCACTGGGAGCCAGTGGAGACGACTAAGGACTGGACTAATATGCTCCCAAGATCGTGTATGGATCAGCACCCTAGCAGCAGAGTTCTGCACATATTGCAGCCTGCTCAAAGCCCGAGCAGGGAGGCCAGACAGCAGAGCATTGCAGTAGTCAAGTTGGAAGTTATAAATGCACGGACTATGGTCTCAGCAGCAGTGAAAGAGAGGAAAGGGCGAATCCTAGAAATATTTTTAAGATGGTAGAAGGCTGTCCTACATGTGTTGTTAATGTGTGATTCAAATGATAAAGTAGAATCAAAAATTACTGCAAGATTTCTCACTTGTGTAGAGGTAGAGACAACAAAGCCAGGGATACAGACAGTAGTGTCACTAAGCCTCCTGACTGTTGCAGGAGAAGCAATTATGATGGCTTCAGATTTTTTATTATTCCTGCTCAGGAAGTTCTCCACCAGCCAAGCCCTCACGTCGGTTAAGCAATTCAGCAAGGCACTAGGTGGCAAGCTGTGAGAAGGCTTTGTACAAATGTATATGTGGACATCATCGGCAAAACAGTGAAACTGCAGCCCATGATGTCTAATGATGTTACCAAGAGGAAGGATGTACAAAATAAAAAGCAGGGGCCCAAGATCAGTGCCCTGGGGGACACCATGTGACAAGGAGCATGTGTCAAATCGAAAACTTCCCATTGAAACAAACTGCTGCCTACCAGAAAGATATGATTGGAACCAAGCTAATGCAGTACCAGTTTTGCCAAATATATTTTTGAGATGAGTTAGTAGAGACTGAGCTCTAGGGTTACCATGGGCACCATGAATAACATTAGAATAATAAAGTGTTTTAGCTTCCTGTAGTTTTTCCTTATAAAACAAAACATGATCACTGTAAGCAAGAGCACGCACAGTCAGGCCAGTTCTGTTAGCAAGACATTCACGACCAACAGCTTTCAGCTTGCGTAGCTCAGCGGTACACCAGGCAGCAGGCTGAGAAAATGTGACCAAGCGTGTTCTTAGAGGTGCCAGATGATTTAAAATATGCGACAGTGTTTCGTCATAATGGGTCACTAGCAGATCAGGATCTAAACAATCTAAACCGGACTCTGACTGAGCATCTCCATAACAGCAGGAGGACTGATATTTTTAAGGCTCCGGGATGTAAACTGGCGTGATTGACGGTGCCCTCGCTGTTGACATGATAGCGAAAAATCAAAGAACACAGCTTTATGGTCAGATACACACAGATCAATGCCTTTCACATTAAAAGGGGTTTTACCCAGAGAGCAAACAATGTCCAAGGTGTGGCCCTTGTTATGAGTAGGAAAATCAACATGCTGAGATATACCAAAGCTCTGTAGAACACTAAGAAATTCTTTAGATGATAGATAAGCAAAACCAATACAGGTTTACCAGTAGAGACCAACAGTGCCAAACACTCAAACGAGGTCATATTTAGGATTAAAACTGTTTTAACTTTAAGGCCAGATCTGTACACCACTGCAAGTCCTCCACCTCGTCCAGTTAAATGAGGTTTATCCACGTATTGATCATGTGGAGGCAGAGTCTGACTGAGCAAGAACTACTCATTAGGCCTCTGCCAGGTTTCCGTGAGACAGAGCAGATCAATGTCATGTTCCAGGATAATATCAGCAACAAACGTTGCCTTATTATTTAAGGAACGAACATTGAACAGAGCACATTTAAGAGTATGATCAGTGCTCGGGGCGTGTAGAGATGTTGTAGATACGTAACATAGGTTCAGGTTATTTATGTGGTCAGTTGAGCCCGCCGTCGCCTGGGAAGATTTACGGTGGTACGATGCCCAGAGTGAGGGAATATTGTTGGGATGCTGATAATAGTTAAAAGTCCGACCAAGACCCCGATGACAATATTTAGGTCGTCGCAAAATCCCAAGGTGACGATGCATCAGTAAAGGAGCAGGAGTTTTGCACTGTGTGTTTCGGAACGTAAGAAGTTCACCAAAAGAGCACCCTGTTCTCCTCGCCGTCATGATGAGGCCACAATGGAAGTTGCAGCCGTAACAGTCCAGTAAAAGCCAGAGAACAATCCCGAAATAATCCACAAAGCACGAGCAACACAGGTACTCTCAGAGTAGGTGTTAAGCACAGTCACAGATGCTCCACGCTAAGTAGAGAACTCAGAGCTACAATGAGAAATCCATATTACAGTAAATCCAGTACAAAGTTCGATACCATGTGTTGGGTTTCGAGCACTTTTTCACACAGCAAGTAGAAAAACTGAAACCTTTTGTTCTAGCATCACGTCTCATTTCCATGGTAACCACCTGAGTATTGTTAAAATATTGACACTGGTCTCTACGACCTTCGTGTGATTGATAGCTGAACTGGGAAAAGCAGAATTGATCTTTTAAAATGTACATGTTGTAGATGTACAGAGCTTTTAAATTTGAAATATGATTATTAAGCTACTGTGTGAAAACACAAAGCAAAAATGTAACATATTTAATGTTTTTATGACTTTATTACAGAAAAAAGTACATAAGAGTTAAGAAAAAATTATATTTTACAATTTTACAGACTCCAAATCATCAAATAAAAGCTGCAAATAAAAATGTAGGAAAGTTAGACGCGTCCAGAATGATGAACATTGATGAACGTGATGAATGCAGATCCTAAAGTAACTGAAAGTCTGTAGAACATCAAAAATGAAATTCTGATAAAATGAACATCAGAAATGCGGCATCTTTAAAAATGATATTCAGATCTGAAGGTAAATAACTTGATTATATTAGTCTAAATAGAGAATTACAGTATAGGACTTCATTAATAAACCCTCAATCCCAAAATATCTAAAGATAAAAGTTGGTGTAGAGTTTATAATATTTTAATCATTATATAAACATTATTACATTTGTGCAGCCACAGATTACAGACTCCAATACAAATATCTGTAAATGTTTTCTGTACATTTAAAGTGTGAAAGGAAATCGTGCTGATGTAAAACACTGAATACATTTGATTCATGTATTATATTCTGATCTACACCACATTCCTCCAGTCTGTACTTAATGTTCAAAGATAACTTAATAAAAAACAGAAAAGCTTTATTCCTTCACCCAATCAGAGACGAGTACACTGCTGTAGTAATAAAGAGCTGGAATATTAAAAGGAGTTAGTTTCCCATTAATAGAGAGAAGATTTAATCACTCGACTGAGTTCAGGATGAACCTTCCACAAATTGACAATCGATTATGTCCATGACTCGCTTCACCCACCTAAAGCTGGGGTCCACACATACACAAACACCCCTCTTGGTGGTGAAACTGCAGTGAAGCAAAGATGAGCATCAGTGTTTTAGTCTAATAGAGCTGATAGATAATCATATAAACTGTATCTGATTAATATGTATAATATCAGGAAAGGCTTGTAGTGTTAAAGTTTGCAGTGGGTCAAAGTGACAACAGTAAGAGTGAATAGAGAACAGCAGCTTAAAGTAACTGTATTAAAGTTTGTCTTATTCTAATATTGATAAAGGAATAAAGGACGGGGGTGAGAACTTACATCACTCCAGCTCTTGGACAGTCAGGGTTTGTTTCTTCATACATCAACCAGAATCAGCATTCCTTTGGTGATTTTGGATCTGTGTGAGAAAAAAATATAAATGATAAAATGAAGCAGAACGTAGTGAAGAGCGAAGAGATGCTGTAGTGAAGAGTGAGGTGTTGTAGTAAAGAGTGAGGAGGTGATGTAGTGAAGAGTGAGGAGGTGATGTAGTGAAGAGTGAAGAGGTGCTGTAGTAAAGAGTGAGGCGGTGCTGTAGTAAAGAGTGAGGAGGTGATGTAGTAAAGAGTGAGGAGGTGATGTAGTGAAGAGTGAAGAGATGATGTAGTAAAGAGTGAGGAGGTGATGTAGTGAAGAGTGAGGAGGTGATGTAGTAAAGAGTGAGGAGGTGCTGTAGTAAAGAGTGAAGAGGTGCTGTAGTAAAGAGTGAGGAGGTGCTGTAGTAAAGAGTGAGGAGGTGCTGTAGTAAAGAGTGAAGAGGTGCTATAGTAAAGAGTGAGGAGGTGCTGTAGTAAAGAGTGAGGAGGTGCTGTAGTAAAGAGTGAGGAGGTGCTATAGTAAAGAGTGAGGAGGTGCTGTAGTAAAGAGTGAGGAGGTGCTGTAGTAAAGAGTGAAGAGGTACTATAGTAAAGAGTGAGGAGGTGCTGTAGTAAAGAGTGAGGAGGTGCTATAGTAAAGAGTGAGGAGGTGCTGTAGTAAAGAGTGAAGAGGTGATGTAGTGAAGAGTGAAGAGGTGCTGTAGTAAAAAGTGAAGAGGTGATGTAGTAAAGAGTGAGGCGGTGCTGTAGTAAAGAGTGAGGAGGTGATGTAGTAAAGAGTGAGGAGGTGATGTAGTGAAGAGTGAAGAGGTGCTGTAGTGAACAGTGAAGAGGTGCTGTAGTGAAGAGTGAAGAGGTGCTGTAGTAAAAAGTGAAGAGGTGATGTAGTAAAGAGTGAGGCGGTGCTGTAGTAAAGAGTGAGGAGGTGATGTAGTAAAAAGTGAAGAGGTGATGTAGTAAAGAGTGAGGCGGTGCTGTAGTAAAGAGTGAGGAGGTGATGTAGTAAAGAGTGAGGAGGTGATGTAGTGAAGAGTGAAGAGGTGCTGTAGTGAAGAGTGAAGAGGTGCTGTAGTGAAGAGTGAAGAGGTGCTGTAGTAAAAAGTGAAGAGGTGATGTAGTAAAGAGTGAGGCGGTGCTGTAGTAAAGAGTGAGGAGGTGATGTAGTAAAGAGTGAGGAGGTGATGTAGTGAAGAGTGAAGAGGTGCTGTAGTGAAGAGTGAAGAGGTGCTGTAGTGAAGAGTGAAGAGGTGCTGTAGTAAAAAGTGAAGAGGTGATGTAGTAAAGAGTGAGTCGGTGCTGTAGTAAAGAGTGAGTCGGTGCTGTAGTAAAGAGTGAGGACGTGATGTAGTGAAGAGTGAAGAGGTGCTGTAGTGAAGAGTGAAGAGGTGATGTAGTAAAGAGTGAAGAGGTGATGTAGTAAAGAGTGAGGAGGTGATGTAGTGAAGAGTGAAGAGGTGCTGTAGTGAAGAGTGAAGAGGTGATGTAGTAAAGAGTGAAGAGGTGATGTAATGAAGAGTGAAGAGGTGATGTAGTAAAGAGTGAGGAGGTGATGTAATGAAGAGTGAAGAGGTGATGTAGTGAAGAGTGAGGAGGTGCTGTAGTAAAGAGTGAAGAGGTGCTGTAGTGAAGAGTGAAGAGGTGCTGTAGTGAAGAGTGAAGAGGTGCTGTAGTAAAAAGTGAAGAGGTGCTGTAGTAAAGAGTGAAGAGGTGCTGTAGTAAAGAGTGAGTCGGTGCTGTAGTAAAGAGTGAAGAGGTGATGTAATGAAGAGTGAAGAGGTGCTGTAGTAAAGAGTGAGGAGGTGCTGTAGTAAAGAGTGAGGAGGTGCTGTAGTAAAGAGTGAGGAGGTGATGTAGTAAAGAGTGAGGAGGTGCTGTAGTAAAGAGTGAGGAGGTGATGTAGTAAAGAGTGAGGAGGTGCTGTAGTAAACAGTGAAGAGGTGCTGTAGTAAAGAGTGAAGAGGTGATGTAGTGAAGAGTGAGGAGGTGCTGTAGTGAAGAGTGAAGAGGTGATGTAGTAAAGAGTGAGTCGGTGCTGTAGTAAAGAGTGAGGAGGTGCTGTAGTAAAGAGTGAGGAGGTGCTGTAGTAAAGAGTGAGGAGGTGATGTAGTAAAGAGTGAGGAGGTGATGTAGTACAGTATATGACTTCATTAATAAACCCTCAATCCCAAAATATCTAAAGATAAAAGTTGGTGTAGGGTTCATAATATTTGAATCATTATATAAACATTATTACATTTGTGCAGCCACAGATTACAGACTCCAATACAAATATCTGTAAATGTTTTCTGTACATTTAAAGTGTGAAAGGAAATCGTGCTGATGTAAAACACTGAATACATTTGGTTCATGTATTATATTCTGATCTACACCACATTCCTCCAGTCTGTACTTAATGTTCAAAGATAACTTAATAAAAAACAGAAAAGCTTTATTCCTTCACCCAATCAGAGACGAGTACACTGCTGTAGTAATAAAGAGCTGGAATATTAAAAGGAGTTAGTTTCCCATTAATAGAGAGAAGATTTAATCACTCGGCTGAGTTCAGTTTGAACCTTCCACAAATTGACGATCGATTATGTAACACAAGTTTTGTTCCCAGCTTTTTAATGTTATATTCCAATTGCTTATGTCTAAAACAAATAAAAAATTGCTTACATTCATCATAAACTTCACTTTTGTGACCACGGCAACGAAAATTATGAATTTTTATTATAGAAAGACGATTTTGCATCTTCTCATTTATACAGTCAGACTAAGAACACTATAGGCATTGCAAATTTACACAGATTACCAAAAACTGTTCAGAAGTGTGTGGTTTTCCGAGATTTACGACTATACTGCAAATCAGATTCACGAATCAATCCGCAAATATAGTCGCCCATCATGTTCTCGTTATATTGTCCTTGGTAACGGCATTCAAAGTTCATAATGTCCTGGTGGAAGCGCTTGCCTTGCTCCTCTGAATAAGCTCCCATGTTCTCTTTGAACTTATCAAGATGAGCATCAAGGATATGGATTTTGAGTGACATCCTGCAGCCCATTGCAGCATAGTTCTTTATCAGAGTCTGGACCAGTTGTACATAGTTTTCATCTTTATGATTGCCTAGGAAGCCGCGAACCACTGCGACAAAACTGTTCCAAGCCGCTCTCTCCTTCCTATTCAGCTTCTTGGGAAATTCACTGCACTCTATGATCTTCTTGATTTGTGGTCCGACGAAGACACCAGCTTTGATCTTTGCTTCAGACAGCTTAGGGAAAAGATCTTGGAGGTAATTGAAAGCTCTCGACTCCTTATCTAGAGCCCTGACAAATTGTTTTATGAGCCCCAACTTGATGTGTAGTGGTGGCATCAGCACCTTGCGTGGGTCCACCAGTGGCTCCCACTTTACATTGTTCTTCCCCACAGTGAACTCTGTCCGCTGAGGCCAGTCCCGCCTGTGGTAGTGTGCTTTAGTATCCCGGCTGTCCCAAAGGCAAATAAAGCAAGGATACTTAGTAAAACCACCTTGAAGGCCCATCAGGAATGACACCATTTTGAAATCTCCAATAACTTCCCAGCCGTACTCATCATACTTCAAGGCACCTAGCAACATCTTGACACTGGTGTATTCCTCTTTCAGGTGCACCGAGTGAGCTACAGGAAGAGATGGGTACTTGTTCCCATTGTGAAGCAGCACGGCTTTGAGGCTCTTGCATGAGCTGTCTATGAAGAGACGCCACTCATTCGGGTTACAGGTGATACCTATAGCCTCGAATAGACCGGCCACATTGTTGCAGAAGCACAGTCCGTCTTGATGACTGAAGAAGGTGGAAAAAACTTGGTGACGCTTCCTCTGACCTGTGACTTGGACGCTTTCATCTAATAAGTTCCATTGCTTGAGCCTTGATGTCAGAAGCTCAGCGCTGGACTTGGTGAGACCAAGGTCTCTGATCAGAAGTTCAGGGCAGTGTGGTACTGGGGCAATAGATGAAGGAATGTCAGGATACGTTACAGGCGTTGCATTTTTGCCAGTGCAACGTTTGGAAGGGTCCACCATGCAGAAGTAGCAATTTGTTGAGTGATCAGTCGGTTCACGCCAAATTCTTGGGACAGCAAAATGCATGGCTCTCTTCTCTCCCCTGTACCAACCTATAAGCAAACAAAATAAAATTTGGATTGAGAATTTGATTTAGGCCTATTTCACACTAATGACTAGTGGTATGTGCAATAGTAACACAGTTTGAAATCTGTTATATATCAAACAATAACATATATCTGTATATATTTGATATATTTAACTACAACATGTGAAATGGTGTTAATTAAAGCTCTTTTAAACTAACTGATTTAAAAATTTTGCTAAATAAAAATTTAAATCTGCTATTTAAGAGAGTATCATTTATCCGCTTACCTTCAAGAGTTTTCTTGCAGTGCTCACATGTGAAATGAGGAGCCCATGGTTTGTCTTGGTCACCAACAGGCATGCCGAAGTATGGTTTGTAGGCCTCACACATCTTAGCAGATGCTTCCACAGAGTACTTTTTCGCTCGTCTTTATAAAATGGCCACATACATTGCAAAATGCGTCTACCGGATGTATGCGACCTCTTGATGCCATCTAAATTGACTAAGTTGCTGTGTACTGTAAGGAAAAAGGATGTCTCTCCAAACTCGATAAAAATGGTCAATCTTTATTCCATGCAGTATCAAAGTACAAGAGTGTACTGAGGATTCAGCAGAGCAAGACTGATCACCCGGTAGCAGAGTAACACACAATATATACATTTGAAAGTAGTGGTCCTTCCTAAGCTCCTCCTGTAATGGGTGTGGGATGAAGTGTGAATACTGTCGTTATCAGAATCTGAATAGAGAATGAATTCACACCTGTCTGTCCAGGTCAATTCCCCTTTGTCTGTGATGGCTGTTGCCCACTTACTATGCAATCCCAATCAATTAGATCATGTCTCTCCGTCTCTCAGGAAGGGCTATAGTGGCCCTATATAACTGTAGTTATACAGCTACCTACAATTCTGTACAGTCCCAGAAAGTTCTAGATAATTCTGGACATTTCTAGAAACTTCTTGATAGTTCTCACAATTCCAGAAGCTTCTTAAGTATCTTGAAATATGGCGAATATCCTTAAAAATAGATGAATTTCAAAATATCATTGTGCTGACCACAAAAGCAAAGTTTACAGGGAATAATAACTTTTTTCTATTCATTTAGGGTACAAACAATCAGGAAAACACACTTAACAACTGGGAACAAAATTCTTTTTGAAAATTGTTACATAGTGTTATGTCCTTGGCTCGCTTCACCCACCTAAAGTCGGGTTCCAGACACACACGAACACCCCTCTTGTAGGTAAAACTGCAGTGAAGCAAAGATGAGCATCAGTGTTTTAGTCTAATAGAGCTGATAGATAATCATATAAACTGTATCTGATTAATATGTATAATATCAGGAAAGGTTTGTAGTGTTAAAGTTTGCAGTGGGTCAAAGTGACAACAGTAAGAGTGAATAGAGAACAGCAGCTTAAAGTAACTTTATTAAAGTTCGTCTTATTCCAATATTGATAAAGGAATAAAGGATGGGGGTGAGAACTTACATCACTCCATCTCTTGGACAGTGTGGGTCTGTTTCTTCGTACTGACTAATGTCAGCTACAGGGATTGGTCTGGTATAGAAACTGAAACAGCATTTCTTTGGTGCATTTCCATCTGTGTGAGAAAAAATGCGATGTAGTGAAGAGTGAGGAGGTGATGTAGTGAAGAGTGAGGAGGCGATGTTGTGAAGAGTGAGGAGGTGATGTAGTGAAGTGTGAGGAGGCGATGTAGTGAAGAGTGAGGAGGCGATGTAGTGAAGAGTGAAGAGGTGATGCAGTGAAGAGTGAAGAGGTGCTGTAGTAAAGAGTGAGGAGGTGCTGTAGTGAAGAGTGAGGAGGTGCTGTAGTGAATAGTGAGGAGGTGCTGTAGTAAAGAGTGAAGAGGTGCTGTAGTAAAGAGTGAAGAGGCGCTGTAGTAAAGAGTGAGGAGGTGCTGTAGTGAAGAGTGAGGAGGTGCTGTAGTGAATAGTGAGGAGGTGCTGTAGTATAGAGTGAAGAGGTGCTGTAGTAAAGAGTGAAGAGGTGCTGTAGTAAAGAGTGAGGAGGTGCTGTAGTGAAGAGTGAGGAGGTGCTGTAGTAAAGAGTGAAGAGGTGCTGTAGTAAAGAGTGAAGAGGTGCTATAGTAAAGAGTGAGGAGGTGCTGTAGTAAAGAGTGAAGAGGTGCTGTAGTAAAGAGTGAAGAGGTGCTGTAGTAAAGAGTGAGGAGGTGCTGTAGTAAAGAGTGAGGAGGTGATGTAGTACAGTATATGACTTCATTAATAAACCCTCAATCCCAAAATATCTAAAGATAAAAGTTGGTGTAGAGTTTATAATATTTTAATCATTATATAAACATTATTACATTTGTGCAGCCACAGATTACAGACTCCAATACAAATATCTGTAAATGTTTTCTGTACATTTAAAGTGTGAAAGGAAATCGTGCTGATGTAAAACACTGAATACATTTGATTCATGTATTATATTCTGATCTACACCACATTCCTCCAGTCTGTACTTAATGTTCAAAGATAACTTAATAAAAAACAGAAAAGCTTTATTCCTTCACCCAATCAGAGACGAGTACACTGCTGTAGTAATAAAGAGCTGGAATATTAAAAGGAGTTAGTTTCCCATTAATAGAGAGAAGATTTAATCACTCGGCTGAGTTCAGTTTGAACCTTCCACAGTTCGACGATCGATTATGTCCTTGGCTCGCTTCACCCACCTAAAGCCGGGGTCCGCACACACAGGACCCTTCTTGGTGGTAAAACTGCAGTGAAGGAAAGATGAGCATCAGTGTTTTAGTCTAATAGAGCTGATAGATAATCATATAAACTGTATCTGATTAATATGTATAATATCAGGAAAGGTTAGTAGTGTTAAAGTTTGCAGTGGGTCAAAGTGACAACAGTAAGAGTGAATAGAGAACAGCAGCTTAAAGTAACTGTATTAATGTTCGTCTGATTCCAATATTGATAAAGGAATAAAGGATGGGGGTGAGAACTTACATCACTCCAGCTATTGGACAGTGTGGGTCTGTTTCTTCATAATCACTAATGTCAGCTGCTGGGATTGGTCTGGTATGGAAACTGAAACAGCATTTCTTTGGTGCATTTACATCTGTGTGAGAAAAAAATATAAATAATAAAATGAAGCAGAATGTAATGAAGAGTGAGGAGATGATGTAGTGAAGAGTGAAGAGGTGCTGTAGTGAAGAGTGAGGAGGTAATGTAGTGACGAGGCGATGTAGTGAAGAGTGACGAGGCGATGTAGTAAAGAGTGACGAGGCGATGTAGTGAAGAGTGACGAGGCGATGTAGTGAAGAGTGACGAGGCGATGTAGTGAAGAGTGAGAAGGCGATGTAGTGAAGAGTGAGAAGGCGATGTAGTAAAGAGTGAAGAGGTGCTGTAGGAAAGAGTGAAGAGGCGATGTAGTGAAGAGTGAAGAGGCGATGTAGTGAAGAGTGAAGAGGTGATGTAGTGAAGAGTGAGGCGGTGCTGTAGTAAAGAGTGAGGCGGTGCTGTAGTAAAGAGTGAGGAGGTGATGTAGTAAAGAGTGAAGAGGCGATGTAGTGAAGAGTGAAGAGGCGATGTAGTGAAGAGTGAAGAGGCGATGTAGTGAAGAGTGAAGAGGTGATGTAGTGAAGAGTGAGGCGGTGCTGTAGTAAAGAGTGAGGCGGTGCTGTAGTAAAGAGTGAGGAGGTGATGTAGTAAAGAGTGAAGAGGTGCTGTAGTGAAGAGGTGCTGTAGTAAAGGGTGAGCAGGTGCTGTAGTAAAGAGTGAGGAGGTGCTGTAGTAAAGAGTGAGGAGGTGCTGTAGTAAAGAGTGAGGAGGTGATGTAGTACAGTATTTGACTTCATTAATAAACCCTCAATCCCAAGAGGTGATGCAGTGAAGAGTGAAGAGGTGCTGTAGTGAATAGTGAGGAGGTGCTGTAGTAAAGAGTGAAGAGGTGCTGTAGTGAAGAGTGAGGAGGTGCTGTAGTAAAGAGTGAGGAGGTGCTGTAGTAAAGAGTGAGGAGGCGCTGTAGTTAAGAGTGAGGAGGCGCTGTAGTTAAGAGTGAGGAGGCGCTGTAGTTAAGAGTGAGGAGGTGATGTAGTAAAGAGTGAGGAGGCGATGTAGTAAAGAGTGAAGAGGTGCTGTAGTAAAGAGTGAGGCATTGCTGTAGTGAAGAGTGAAGAGGTGATGTATTTAAGAGTGAGGAAGTGCTGTAGTAAGAAGTGAGGAGGTGATGTAGTAAAGAGTGAAGAGGTGCTGTAGTAAAGAGTGAGGAGGTGATGTAGTAAAGAGTGAGGAGGTGATGTAGTGAAGAGTGAGGAGGCAATGTAGTAAAGAGTGAAGAGGTGCTGTAGTAAAGAATGAGGATGTGATATAGTGAAGAGTGAAGAGGTGCTGTAGTAAACAGTGAGGCAGTGCTGTAGTGAAGAGGTGATGTAGTAAAGAGTGAAGAGGTGCTGTAGTAAAGAGTGAGGAGGCGCTGTAGTGAAGAGTGAAGAGGTGCTGTAGTAAAGAGTGAGGAGGTGCTGTAGTAAAGAGTGAAGAGGTGCTGTAGTTAAGAGTGAGGAGGTGCTGTAGTAAAGAGTGAAGAGGTGCTGTAGTAAAGAGTGAGGAGGTGATGTAGTAAAGAGTGAAGAGGTGCTGTAGTAAAGAGTGAAGATGTGATGTAGTGAACAGTGAGGAGGCGATGTAGTAAAGAGTGAAGAGGTGCTGTAGTAAAGAGTGAGGAGGTGCTGTAGTGAACAGTGAGGAGGCGATGTAGTGAACTGTAGGCAGTGTTAGTGAGTGTAATGGTGCTACAGCAGGTGTGATCGTCTCTAACTTCACTCTTCTTATTAACACTGTGAATGAAGCTGCAGTGCTACAGTCTATCAGTTCATCCACACACCACATAATAAACCTGTGCCGTATGTTTATAATCTGATCGAGTCAGAACAGCAAATTAAAGACCAGTTCAACATGTAATAGTTCCAGTTATAATAAACAGACAGAGATGACAGTTTGTGCTATGAAGGAGACAGAAACTCAAACGTGAACTTCAACTTACTCTGTCCCACTGCACCAGACTGAAGGTAGAGGATGACCAGCAGACCCAGGAGGAGAGAACGAGGACGGACAATCATGGCTGCAGCTTCAGCTCCAGGAGATGATGATCAGTCTGAGCAGAGCTGGAAATGAGAGAGATTTCATCCAGCATGTGGTTTTATAGGTAAGTAAGTGGTGGGATGGTGTTGAGTGAAGTTTCAAGGTGGATTCCACAGGAAACAGCAACCTTTTCTATTTAATGCAGATCAAACTGAATTCACTAATCAGTGTTTTCTGTTTTTAGTACCATTTCACACACACTGTCCCAGCCATTCTCATTACTGCAACAAAGTAAGGTTTGAAGATAAATCTGTTAAAAAACTTTTGAAAAATATTAACTTTTCTATTTGCATAAAAATAATACACTCACCGGCCACTTTATTAGGTACAGTAATGCTAGTAAAAGGTTGGACTCCCTTTTGTCTTCAGAACTGCCTTAAATCTTCATGGCTCACTTTCAACAAGGTGTTGGAAATGTTGGCGATTTTGGTTGGTTATTTGAGTTCCTGTTGCCTTTCTATCATCTGGAACCAGTCTGCCCATTCTCCTCTGACCTCTCACATCAACAAGGCATTTTTGTCCACACAACTGACCGCTCACTGGATATTTCCTCTTTTTCGGACCGTTCTCTGTAAACCCTAGAGATGGTTGTGCGTGAAAATCACAGTAGATCAGCAGTTTCTGAAATACTCAGACCAGCCCGTCTGGCACCAACAACCACGCCACGTTCAAAGCCCCTTAAATCCCCTTTCTTCCCCGTTCTGATGCTCGGCCTGCACTTCAGCAAGTCGTCTTGACCACCTCTACATGCCTCAATGCATTGAGTTGCTGCCATGTGATTGGCTGATTAGCTATTTCTGTTAATAAGCAACTGTACCTAATAAAGTGGGTGGTGAGTGTATATTCATATATTATATATTATAACATATTATATTATAAAACAATCAAGGGCGGAGCCTAGAAACAAGGGGGCAGAACAGGGAAGAGTTAAAAACAAGGAAGCACATGGACAAGACCAAAAGGTAACCACAAGCACATGGAGGACTGGGAACGGCCAATCGTGACATTAACTGTTAAAAGTGATACAATTTTTTTTTTTTTTTTGGTCATTTTAAAAAACATATCAATAATAAGAAACAGGTACATGGATTCATTATATTAATGATAATTGGCATAAAAAAGTGCTTGTTTTAATTGTGAAGCTGATCAAACAGTAAAACATATCAGCTTTTTCTATCATTTTTTATTTGTCTTTTTTACCTGATGTGAAGGGAGTACAAATCCAGCTGTTCATAACAGATAAAGAGAAAAGCTGGTAAATTGGTTTCTCTCGTTAGAAGGTGCCACCAGTTCCCACATGTGTGAAATTGTGATGAAGATTGAGTTGGACTGATGTAAAAGTTGCATTAATTCTGGTTTGGCTGTTTAGATAGAGGTCACATCGCTGCATATCAGATACACATCAGATTTGAGTACTACACACGAAAGAGGCCTAAATGTGAATTAAAATGGTCACATTCAGTGTGTTTTAATGTTCACACCATCACATAAAAACTGTAAATCTGTGTGACGTATGAAGAAAGAGTTCAGATTTCGACCACTTTACCTGTAGTGTGAACTCAGAGGTGGTTGTTAATTGGTTAGAGCACAACATTTAATTTAACGCACTGGTCAACTGGTCACTGAGATACGGAACTCTATTCTTTACTACATGCAGGGCTTATCAGATAGAGCCCTGCCAGTCAGCTGGCTACCTGGCTCCAGCTTTGATTTAATTGCCATTTATGGAATTTCAATTTTGATTGGGTGGTCCTATTTTAATTAACGTAACCTTTCTAGCCTTTAAGGTATTTTTAGTGGCCTGGGAGACTCACAGACCAATCGCATGTATTGTAAATATCACACGTGATGCTACTCAGCCAGTCGGATCTGTGCGTTACGATGAGCTCTGAGACTCGAGTGAGTGATGCCACACAGGGGAGGGACGAGGAGAGAAACAGCAGTCAGAGAGGAAAGTGAGTCAGAGGGAAGTTATTCCACATGACGTGATCTAAAAAGAGGAAACTGACAGTAAATGTTGTTGAAATCTGCCTGAACTGGACTTTATTTGATCTGATATTCAGTTGTTGACTGTATAAGATGTTGATATTCCTGCTAGGCTACTTCAGTAAACAGTATACGGCACTGAGTCATGATGTAAGTTAGACGTTATGATGTTCTGGACCTTCACTTGAGGACATTTTCTCTAACTGGACCTTATTGAATCTTAATTGATCTAGACTGTAAATAATTAAAAGTCAGGTCAACTTGAAATTTTAAGTCAGTCTTAAATTTTTCTCAACTTAGTTTAGTCACTCCAAAGTAGTTCTTTAAAAAAATGAAACTTTATTGCATCTTAGGTTGACAAAACAGTGTAAAGCTGACTGGCAGGAGGCCAGTTTATTTTCACTAGTAATAAAACAAATATATCAACTACTGCCCCTTTAACTGAGACAAGATCCAGAGCTGATGGAGATATTACCATTCACCTCTATACACCCATATGATACAGTGGGTAGTGATACTATATCACTTGCTACATTATACTGACTACACTCCATATACTTATATTACAGAAAACTGAATTTTCCCCTTTTTCTTTTTAAATAAAAGAGTTTGATGTAGTATGTAAACACTGTCACACTTTCAAATGTATCGTTCACTCCCCAGATGACACACTTCATATTAGTAGACTAAGCTGCAAAAAGATCCCACCTTAAGTTCATTGTTATTGTGACGTCACAACAATCAAAACATTTACATACATCCACCTGTTCAGCCCCGCCCACTTGCACTGAAGGTATAAGGAGCGTTTCAAACCAGACTGCTTTTGGAATGGGCAGCCAATCAGAACAGAGCTCATTTACATATATCCTTCTTAAAGGAAGAGAAACAAAACAACCTTTTTAATTCTAAGGGATAAAGAGAAGCTGGAGAATAATCATGTAGAAATGACTTTAAATATAAAAACTCACACAAATGTTAAAAGTGGACTTGAGGGAAAATAAAATGCAAGATAAATGTAGGATATGATCTCTTTAATGCTGTGAAATCCTGCCAAAGGTATTTCAGGCCTACAGCTCCTCCTCTTTTCCTCACTGAGGAAGGAAAAGAGGGAAGAAAAACTGCTGGAGAGTCACTTTCACTTTCACAGCTCACAGTTTATGGACAGAACTGAACAGAAGCTTCTCAAACGTCTCTAAACAAACACCACACAGTCAGATCCAGACCCTCACACTGCACACAGAGTTATATAACCCACTGATACGCAGATAAACTGGATCAGAAATCAGCCACAGACAATAAACAACAACAAATAACAACTGAGAGAAAGACGTACAGATAGAGTTGAGAGTTTCTGTGAGGAGCTGTCACTCTTATCATGAACAATCTCTGCCAACAGTGACCGTTTATGAAAAAATAATGGTCATAACTTTCCACAGAGACTGTAATGATACTCCAGCACTTCTGCTGAACGTATCTAGAACCCTTTCAGAGAGGATTTAAGCTCAGATGGCTTTTAGAAAAGTGATATTTTTCTTGATACTGAACAAAACCTCTTACCTTCACAAAGTGTCCAACGGGCCTTCACTGTTTAATCTTGACTCTCCTCAAACAGGAGAGAAATGATAAACTCGAGAGCCCCCTACAGGCAGGAATCCAGAACTGCAACCACATGATCATTTTCTACTTACATTTCTTCTCAGAACCTAAAGCAAACCGTGCGGACGGCACTGTTCAGCATTTAGGCACTAAACAAGATGATGGGTTGAACTGAAAGTTGTCAGAAGATGTGCTGTTGAGAGAAAAGTGAAGTTCTGAAAAACCAGAGGAAACTGAAAAAGATCGATAACATCTGTGTTAGTCTCTTAAACTGTAAGGGTCTGTATGAGACCCCCCACTTCAGTTCCTCACTCTCATGACTACACTTTTCTTCATGATAGACTGTTTCTCCAGACTTCTACCTCTACAGCACAGCCAGCTCACAGTGATGGTGTTACTGCTGCCACTACTCTCTCCTTCCCCTGTTATACTGCACAATTATTTCCCAACAGCACTGAAGTGAGTTCCCCAAGGAGCTGTTCATAGTGATGCGAGACCTCTGGATGCTGTTAACAGTCTGTAACTGGACTCTAAGGCTTTTTTTCCTCATGTGTGACACAGATGCGTGCCTGAGCGTCAGTGTGAACAGATAAACACTCTGAATTAGGGGGGCAGTCGTGGGCTGGAGGTTAGGGAACTGGCCCTATGACCGGAAGGTTGCCGGTTCAATCCCCAGCACCGACAGTCCATGACTGAGGTGTCCTTGAGCAAGACACCTAACCCCCAATTGCTCCCCGGGCGCCGTGGATAGGGCTGCCCACCGCTCCGGGCAAGTGTGCTCACTGCCCCCTGGTGTGTGTGTGGTGTTTCACTTGCATGGATGGGTTGAATGCGGAGATGGAATTTCCCCGGTTGTGGGATCAAAACAGTATCACTTAAACTTAATCTGACATTTTCAGTCTGAGACGCTTTCATATCTGATACTGAAATCCGATCTGTGTCCGAACTGCGGCAGCGCGACTCTGAACAGCCAGATCATTCAGTCTAATCTGGACCTGTCAGATCTTAAGCAAAGAGAAGAAGATAAGAAGTTTCTGTAATTTGTCTTAATTGGTGTATGACATCACTATAGTATGGTTCTGAAGTTACCATGGCAGCGGAACGCATCACAGTTCTAGGTCGACTGTCTTTTCTTTGTTCTCTGCTCTTTATGCTGTGAGCTGTTTGTTTTCTACATGTTGTATATTTGAATAAATGAAGTGACGGCGCAGCTCGAAGGAAACCTCACTGAGGATGGAGAGCTGGTGAGCTAATGTTAGCATTAGCTTGTGCTCAGTGCAGAAACAGCAGGCCAGCATGTAGCCTGCTGACTGCTTAAGGACCACGATGGACGTTTATCACTGGTTCGTTAATCTTACTCAGAAATTTCCATGTTTTAGTAAGTTAGTGTTATCATAGATTTACAGACCACAGTTTCTAACACTGTACTGGACAATGTGAAGTAGAGTAAGTTGGCTTGAGAGGTGCTTTATTCTGGCACAGATTACTGATTACTTCTCTAACTGAATCCAGAAACGACTATATTAATAAAAGTACATACACTCTGTCATCCACTCCAAAACAAGCACACATGTATCTTTGATATGATCAAGTCATCTTAAAGTCGCAGCCCTGACATCAGAGTAAAAATATCACAGTGAAGTAGTTCTGTCACTGCAGCTTTTATAATAATAATAATAATAATACATTTTTATTTAAAGGTGCCTTTCAAGAAACCCAAGGACACTGTACAATAGATAATAAAAGAAGAAAAATTAAGATCATATACATACATAACCATAAACACAAACACATAATATCAACCATATGCTAGTTTAAAAAGATGAGTTTTGAGTCGGGATTTAAAAACATCAACAGATGAACAAGCTCGCAGTTCATCAGGAAGACCATTCCACAGTTTTGGACCCGCGACACAGAATAGTCGATTACCAATGGTGCTTTGCTTAAAATGTGGGACCTCAAGCAAGTGGAGGCTGGAGGACCGAAGAGTCCGCACTGGAGTATAAGATTGAAGTAGACTTCTTGGGTAAGATGGGGCAAGGTCATGCAGGGATTTAAACACCAACACAAGTCATTTGTACTGTATACGGTACTTCACTGGAGTAATATCCTCCCAAGATCGTGTATGGGTCAGCACCCTAGCAGCAGAGTTCTGCACATATTGCAGCCAGGGAGGCCAGACAGCAGAGCATTGCAGTAGTCAAGCCTGGAAGTTATAAATGCACGGACTATGGTCTCAGCAGCAGTGAAAGAGAGGAAAGGGTGAATCCTAGAAATATTTTTAAGATGGTAGAAGGCTGTCCTACATGTGTTGTTAATGTGTGATTCAAATGATAAAGTAGAATCAAAAATTACTGCAAGATTTCTCACTTGTGTAGCGGTAGAGACAACAAAGCCAGGGATACAGACAGTAGTGTCACTAAGCCTCCTGACTGTTGCAGGAGAAGCAATTATGATGGCTTCAGATTTTTTATTATTCCTGCTCAGGAAGTTCTCCACCAGCCAAGCCCTCACGTCGGTTAAGCAATTCAGCAAGGCACTAGGTGGCAAGCTGTGAGAAGGCTTTGTACAAATGTATATGTGGACATCATCGGCAAAACAGTGAAACTGCAGCCCATGATGTCTAATGATGTTAGCAAGAGGAAGGATGTACAAAATAAAAAGCAGGGGCCCAAGAACAGAGCCCTGGGGGACACCATGTGACAAGTAGCATGTGTCAAATCGAAAACCTCCCATTGAAACAAACTGCTGCAAACCAGAAAGATATGATTGGAACCAAGCTAATGCAGTACCAGTTATGCCAAATATATTTTTGAGACGAGTTAGTAGAGACTGAGCTCTAGGGTTACCATGGGCACCATGAATAACATTAGAATAATAAAGTGTTTTAGCTTCCTGTAGATTTTCCTTATAAAACAAAACATGATCACTGTAAGCAAGGGCACGCACAGTCAGGCCAGTTCTGTTAGCAAAACGTTCAAGCTGACGACCAACAGCTTTCAGCTTGCGTAGCTCAGCGGTACACCAGGGAGCAGGCTGAGAAAATGTAACCAAGCGTGTTCTTAGAGGTGCCAGATGATTTAAAATATGCGACAGTGTTTCCTCATAATGGGTCACTAGCAGATCAGGATCTAAACAATCTAAACCGGACTCTGACTGAGCATCTCCATAACAGCAGGAGGACTGATATTTTTAAGGCCCCGGGATGTAAACTGGCGTGATTGACGGTGCCCTCGCTGTTGACATGATAGCGGAAAATCAAAGAACACAGCTTTATGGTCAGATACACACAGATCAATGCCTTTCACATTAAAAGGGGTTTTACCCAGAGAGCAAACAATGTCCAAGGTGTGGCCCTTGATATGAGTAGGAAAATCAACATGCTGAGATATACCAAAGCTCTGTAGAACATTAAGAAATTCTTTAGACGATAGATAAGCAAAACCAATACAGGTTTACCAGTAGAGACCAACAGTGCCAAACACTCAAACGAGGTCATATTTAGGATTAAAACTGTTTTAACTTTAAGGCCAGATCTGTACACCACTGCAAGTCCTCCACCTTGTCCAGTTAAATGAGGTTTATCTGCTTATTGATCATGTGGAGGCAGAGTCTGACTGAGCAAGAACTACTCATTAGGCCTCTGCCAGGTTTCCGTGAGACAGAGCAGATCAATGTCATGTTCCAGGATAATATCAGCAACAAACGTTGCCTTATTATTTAAGGAACGAACATTGAACAGAGCACATTTAAGAGTATGATCAGTGCTCGGGGCGTGTAGAGATGTTGTAGATACGTAACATAGGTTCAGGTTATTTATGTGGTCAGTTGAGCCCGCCGTCGCCTGGGAAGATTTACGGTGGTACGATGCCCTGAGTGAGGGAATATTGTTGGGATGCTGATAATAGTTAAAAGTCCGACCAAGACCCCGATGACAATATTTAGGTCGTCGCAAAATCCCAAGGTGACGATGCATCAGTAAAGGAGCAGGAGTTTTGCACTGTGTGTTTCAGAACATAAGAAGTTCACCAAAAGAGCACCCTGTTCTCCTCGCCATCATGATGAGGCCACAATGGAAGTTGCAGCCGTAACAGTCCAGTAAAAGCCAGAGAATAATCCCGAAATAATCCACAAAGCACGAGCAACACAGGTACTCTCAGAGTAGGTGTTAAGCACAGTCACAGATGCTCCACGCTAAGTAGAGAACTCAGAGCTACAATGAGAAATCCATATTACAGTAAATCCAGTACAAAGTTCGATACCATGTGTTGGGTTTCGAGCACTTTTTCACACAGCAAGTAGAAAAACTGAAACCTTTTGTTCTAGCATCACGTCTCATTTCCATGGTAACCACCTGAGAATTGTTAAAATATTGACACTGGTCTCTACGACCTTCGTGTGATTGATAGCTGAACTGGGAAAAGCAGAATTGATCTTTTAAAATGTACATGTTGTAGATGTACAGAGCTTTTAAATTTGAAATATGATTATTAAGCTACTGTGTGAAAACACAAAGCAAAAATGTAACATATTTAATGTTTTTATGACTTTATTACAGAAAAAAGTACATAAGAGTTAAGAAAAAATCATATTTTACAATTTTACAGACTCCAAATCATCAAATAGAAGCTGCAAATAAAAATGTAGGAAAGTTAGACGCGTCCAGAATGATGAACATTGATGAACGTGATGAATGCAGATCCTAAAGTAACTGAAAGTCTGTAGAACATCAAGAATGAAATTCTGATAAAATGAACATCAGAAATGCGGCATCTTTAAAAATGATATTCAGATCTGAAGGTAAATAACTTGATTATATTAGTCTAAATAGAGAATTACAGTATAGGACTTCATTAATAAACCCTCAATCCCAAAATATCTAAAGATAAAAGTTGGTGTAGAGTTTATAATATTTTAATCATTATATAAACATTATTACATTTGTGCAGCCACAGATTACAGACTCCAATACAAATATCTGTAAATGTTTTCTGTACATTTAAAGTGTGAAAGGAAATCGTGCTGATGTAAAACACTGAATACATTTGATTCATGTATTATATTCTGATCTACACCACATTCCTCCAGTCTGTACTTAATGTTCAAAGATAACTTAATAAAAAACAGAAAAGCTTTATTCCTTCACCCAATCAGAGACGAGTACACTGCTGTAGTAATAAAGAGCTGGAATATTAAAAGGATTTAGTTTCCCATTAATAGAGAGAAGATTTAATCACTCGACTGAGTTCAGGATGAACCTTCCACAAATCGACGATCGATTTTGTCTATGGCTCGCCTCACCCACCTAAAGCCGGGGTCCGCACACACAGGACCCTTCTTGGTGGTAAAACTGCAGTGAAGGAAAGATGAGCATCAGTGTTTTAGTCTAATAGAGCTGATAGATAATCATATAAACTGTATCTGATTAATATGTATAATATCAGGAAAGGTTTGTAGTGTTAAAGTTTGCAGTGGGTCAAAGTGACAACAGTAAGAGTGAATAGAGAACAGCAGCTTAAAGTAACTGTATTAAAGTTTGTCTTATTCCAATATTAATAAAGGAATAAAGGACGGGGTGAGAACTTACATCACTCCAGCTCTTTCACAGTCAGGGTTTGTTTCTACATACTGAGTAATGTCAGCTACAGGGATTGGTCTGGTATAGAAACTGAAACAGCATTCCTTTGGTGATTTTTGATCTGTGTGAGAAAAAATATCATAAATAATAAAATGAAGCAGAGCGTAGTGAAGAGTGAGGAGGCGATGTAGTGAAGAGTGAGGAGGTGCTGTAGTAAAGAATGAAGAGGTGCTGTAGTAAAGAGTGAAGAGGTGATGTAGTGAAGAGTGAGGAGGTGCTGTAGTAAAGAGTGAGGAGGTGATGTAGTGAAGATTGAGGAGGTGCTGTAGTAAAGAGTGAGGAGGTGCTGTAGTAAAGAGTGAGGAGGTGCTGTAGTGAAGATTGAGGAGGTGCTGTAGTAAAGAGTGAGGAGGTGATGTAGTAAAGAGTGAGGCGGTGCTGTAGTGAAGATTGAGGAGGTGCTGTAGTAAAGAGTGAGGAGGTGATGTAGTAAAGAGTGAGGCGGTGCTGTAGTGAAGAGTGAGGAGGTGCTGTAGTAAAGAGTGAGGAGGTGCTGTAGTAAAGAGTGAAGAGGTGCTGTAGTGAAGAGTGAAGAGGTGCTGTAGTAAAGAGTGAGGAGGTGCTGTAGTAAAGAGTGAAGAGCTGCTGTAGTGAAGAGTGAAGAGGTGCTGTAGTAAAGAGTGAGGAGGTGCTGTAGTAAAGAGTGAAGAGCTGCTGTAGTGAAGAGTGAAGAGGTGCTGTAGTGAAGAGTGAAGAGGCGATGTAGTGAAGAGTGAGGAGGTGATGTAGTAAAGAGTGAGGAGGTGCTGTAGTAAAGAGTGAAGAGCTGCTGTAGTAAAGTGTGAAGAGGTGCTGTAGTAAAGAGTGAGGAGGTGCTGTAGTAAAGAGTGAGGAGGTGCTGTAGTAAAGAGTGAGGAGGTGATGTAGTGAAGAGTGAGGAGGTGATGTAGTAAAGAGTGAGGTGGTGCTGTAGTAAAGAGTGAGGAGGTGCTGTAGTAAAGAGTGAAGAGGTGCTGTAGTAAAGAGTGAGGAGGTGCTGTATTCAAGTGTGAAGAGGTGCTGTAGTAAAGAGTGAGGAGGTGCTGTAGTAAAGAGTGAAGAGGTGCTGTAGTAAAGAGTGAGGAGGTGCTGTATTCAAGTGTGAAGAGGTGCTGTAGTAAAGAGTGAGGAGGTGCTGTAGTAAAGCGTGAGGAGGTGCTGTAGTGAAGAGTGAGGAGGTGCTGTATTAAAGAGTGAGGAGGTGATGTAGTGAAGAGTGAGGAGGTGCTGTAGTAAAGAGTGAGGAGGTGCTGTAGTAAAGCGTGAGGAGGTGCTGTAGTGAAGAGTGAGGAGGTGCTGTAGTAAAGAGTGAGGAGGTGATGTAGTGAAGAGTGAGGAGGTGCTGTAGTAAAGAGTGAGGAGGTGCTGTAGTAAAGAGTGAGGAGGTGCTGTAGTAAAGAGTGAGGAGGTGCTGTAGTAAAGAGTGAGGCGGTGCTGTAGTAAAGAGTGAGGAGGTGCTGTAGTAAAGAGTGAGGCGGTGCTGTAGTAAAGAGTGAAGAGGTGCTGTAGTAAAGAGTGAGGAGGTGCTGTAGTAAAGAGTGAGGAGGTGATGTAGTGAAGAGTGAAGAGGTGCTGTAGTGAAGAGTGAGGAGGTGCTGTAGTAAAGAGTGAGGCGGCGCTGTAGTGAAGAGTGAGGAGGTGCTGTAGTAAAGAGTGAGGAGGTGCTGTAGTAAAGAGTGAGGAGGTGCTGTAGTGAACTGTAGATGACAGTGTTAGTGAGTGTAATGGTGCTACAGCAGGTCTGACTGTCTCTAACTTTACTCTTCTTTTTAACACTGTGAATGAAGCTGCAGTGCCACAGTCTATCAGTTCATCCACAGCACATAATAAACTTGTGCCGTATGTTTATAATCTGATCGAGTCGGAACAGCAAATTAAAGACCAGTTCAACATGTAATAGTTCCAGTTATAATAAACAGACAGAGATGACAGTTTGTGCTATGAAGGAGACAGAAACTCAAACGTGAACTTCAGCTTACTCTCTCCCACTGCACCGGACTGAAGGTAGAGGATGACCAGCAGACCCAGGAGGAGAGAACGAGGACGGACAATCATGGCTGCAGCTTCAGCTCCAGGAGATGATGATCAGTCTGAGCAGAGCTGGAAATGAGAGAGATTTCATCCTGCATGTGGTTTTATAGGTAAGTAAGTGGTGGGATGGTGTTGAGTGAAGTTTCAAGGTGGATTCCACAGGAAACAGCAACTTTTTCTATTTAATGCAGATCAAACTGAATTCACTAATCAGTGTTTTCTGTTTTTAGTACCATTTCACACACACTGTCCCAGCCATTCTCATTACTGCAACAAAGTAAGTTTTGAAGATAAATCTGTTAAAAACTTTTGAAAAACATTATTAACTTTTCTATTTGCATAAAAATAATACACTGACCGGCCACTTTATTAGGAACGTCTTGCTAGTAAAAGGTTGGACCCCCTTTTGCCTTCAGAACTGCTTTAATTCTTCATGGCTCACTTTCAACAAGGTGTTGGAAACGTTCCTCAGAGATTCTGGTTAGTTATTTGAGTTCCTGTTGTCTTTCTATCATCTGGAACCAGTCTGCCCATTCTCCTCTGACCTCTCACATCAACAAGGCATTTTCGTCCACACAACTGACCGCTCACTGGATATTTCCTCTTTTTCGGGCCGTTCTCTGTGAACCCTAGAGATGGTTGTGCGTGAAAATCCCAGCAGATCAGCAGTTTCTGAAATACTCAGACCAGCCCGTCTGGCACCAACAACCACGCCACGTTCAAAGCCCCTTAAATCCCCTTTCTTCCCCGTTCTGATGCTCGGTCTGCACTTCAGCAAGTTGTCTTGACCACCTCTACATGCCTCAATGCAGTGAGTTGCTGCCATGTGATTGGCTGATTAGCTATTTCTGTTAATAAGCAACTGTACCTAATAAAGTGGGTGGTGAGTGTATATTCATATATTATATATTATAACATATTATATTATAAAACAATCAAGGGCGGAGCCTAGAAACAAGGGGGCAGAACAGGGAAGAGTTAAAAACAAGGAAGCACATGGACAAGACCAAAAGGTAACCACAAGCACATGGAGGACTGGGAGGGGCCAATCATGACATTAACTGTTAAAAGTGATACAATTTTTTTTTTGCTCATTTTAAAAAACATATCAATAATAAGAAACAGGTACATGGATTCATTATATTAATGATAATTGGCATAAAAAAGTGCTTGTTTTAATTGTGAAGCTGATCAAACAGTAAAACATATCAGCTTTTTCTATCATTTTTTATTTGTCTTTTTTACCTGATGTGAAGGGAGTACAAATCCAGCTGTTCATAACAGATAAAGAGAAAAGCTGGTAAATTGGTTTCTCTCATTAGAAGGTGCCACCAGTTCCCACATGTGTGAAATTGTGATGAAGATTGAGTTGGACTGATGTAAAAGTTGCATTAATTCTGGTTTGGCTGTTTAGATAGAGGTCACATCGCTGCATATCAGATACACATCAGATTTGAGTACTACACATGAAAGAGGCCTAAATCTGAATTAAAATGGTCACATTCAGTGTGTTTTAATGTTCACACCATCACATAAAAACTGTAAATCTGTGTGACGTATGAAGAAAAAGTTCAGATTTCGACCACTTTACCTGTAGTGTGAACTCAGAGGTGGCTGCTAATTGGTTAGAGCACAACATTTAATTTAACGCACTGGTCAACTGGTCACTGAGATACGGAACTCTATTCTTTACTACATGCAGGGCTTATCAGATAGAGCCCTGCCAGTCAGCTGGCTACCTGGCTCCAGCTTTGATTTAATTGCCATTTATGGAATTTCAATTTTGATTGGGTGGTCCTATTTTAATTAACGTAATCTTTCTAGCCTTTAAGGTATTTTTAGTGGCCTGGGAGGCTCACAGACCAATCGCATGCGTTGTAAATATCACATGTGATGCTACTCAGCCAATCAGATCTGTGCGTTACGATGAGCTCTGAGACTCGAGTGAGTGATGCCACACAGGGGAGGGACGAGGAGAGAAACAGCAGTCAGAGAGGAAAGTGAGTCAGAGGGAAGTTATTCCACATGACATGATCTAAAAAGAGGAACCTGACAGTAAATGTTGTTGAAATCTGCCTGAACTGGACTTTATTTGATCTGATATTCAGTTCTTGACTGTATAAGATGTTGATATTCCTGCTAGGCTACTTCAGTAAACAGTATACGGCACTGAGTCATGATGTAAGTTAGACGTTATGATGTTCTGGACCTTCACTTGAGGACATTTTCTCTAACTGGACCTTATTGAATCTTAATTGATCTAGACTGTAAATAATTAAAAGTCAGGTCAACTTGAAATTTTAAGTCAGTCTTAAATTTTTCTCAACTTAGTTTAGTCACTCCAAAGTAGTTCTTTAAAAAAATGAAACTTTATTGCATCTTAGGTTGGCAAAACAGTGTAAAGCTGACTGGCAGGAGGCCAGTTTATTTTCACTAGTAATAAAACAAATATATCAACTACTGACCGTTTAACTGAGACAAGATCCAGAGCTGATGGAGATATTACCATTCACCTCTATACACCCATATGATACAGTGGGTAGTGATACTATATCACTTGCTACATTATACTGACTACACTCCATATACTTATATTACAGAAAACTGAATGTTCCCCTTTTTCTTTTTAAATAAAAGAGTTTGATGTAGTATGGAAACACTGTCACACTTTCAAATGTATCGTTCACTCCCCAGATGACACACTTCATATTTGTAGACTAAGCTGCAAAAAGATCCCGCCTTAAGTTCATTGTTATTGTGACATCACAACAATCAACACATTTACATACATCCCATTCTCCTCTGACCTCTCACATCAACAAGGCATTTTCGTCCACACAACTGACCGCTCACTGGATATTTCCTCTTTTTCGGGCCGTTCTCTGTGAACCCTAGAGATGGTTGTGCGTGAAAATCCCAGCAGATCAGCAGTTTCTGAAATACTCAGACCAGCCCGTCTGGCACCAACAACCACGCCACGTTCAAAGCCCCTTAAATCCCCTTTCTTCCCCGTTCTGATGCTCGGTCTGCACTTCAGCAAGTTGTCTTGACCACCTCTACATGCCTCAATGCAGTGAGTTGCTGCCATGTGATTGGCTGATTAGCTATTTCTGTTAATAAGCAACTGTACCTAATAAAGTGGGTGGTGAGTGTATATTCATATATTATATATTATAACATATTATATTATAAAACAATCAAGGGCGGAGCCTAGAAACAAGGGGGCAGAACAGGGAAGAGTTAAAAACAAGGAAGCACATGGACAAGACCAAAAGGTAACCACAAGCACATAGAGGACTGGGAGGGGCCAATCATGACATTAACTGTTAAAAGTGATACAATTTTTTTTTTGCTCATTTTAAAAAACATATCAATAATAAGAAACAGGTACATGGATTCATTATATTAATGATAATTGGCATAAAAAAGTGCTTGTTTTAATTGTGAAGCTGATCAAACAGTAAAACATATCAGCTTTTTCTATCATTTTTTATTTGTCTTTTTTACCTGATGTGAAGGGAGTACAAATCCAGCTGTTCATAACAGATAAAGAGAAAAGCTGGTAAATTGGTTTCTCTCATTAGAAGGTGCCACCAGTTCCCACATGTGTGAAATTGTGATGAAGATTGAGTTGGACTGATGTAAAAGTTGCATTAATTCTGGTTTGGCTGTTTAGATAGAGGTCACATCGCCGCATATCAGATACACATCAGATTTGAGTACTACACATGAAAGAGGCCTAAATCTGAATTAAAATGGTCACATTCAGTGTGTTTTAATGTTCACACCATCACATAAAAACTGTAAATCTGTGTGACGTATGAAGAAAAAGTTCAGATTTCGACCACTTTACCTGTAGTGTGAACTCAGAGGTGGCTGCTAATTGGTTAGAGCACAACATTTAATTTAACGCACTGGTCAACTGGTCACTGAGATACGGAACTCTATTCTTTACTACATGCAGGGCTTATCAGATAGAGCCCTGCCAGTCAGCTGGCTACCTGGCTCCAGCTTTGATTTAATTGCCATTTATGGAATTTCAATTTTGATTGGGTGGTCCTATTTTAATTAACGTAATCTTTCTAGCCTTTAAGGTATTTTTAGTGGCCTGGGAGGCTCACAGACCAATCGCATGCGTTGTAAATATCACATGTGATGCTACTCAGCCAATCAGATCTGTGCGTTACGATGAGCTCTGAGACTCGAGTGAGTGATGCCACACAGGGGAGGGACGAGGAGAGAAACAGCAGTCAGAGAGGAAAGTGAGTCAGAGGGAAGTTATTCCACATGACATGATCTAAAAAGAGGAACCTGACAGTAAATGTTGTTGAAATCTGCCTGAACTGGACTTTATTTGATCTGATATTCAGTTCTTGACTGTATAAGATGTTGATATTCCTGCTAGGCTACTTCAGTAAACAGTATACGGCACTGAGTCATGATGTAAGTTAGACGTTATGATGTTCTGGACCTTCACTTGAGGACATTTTCTCTAACTGGACCTTATTGAATCTTAATTGATCTAGACTGTAAATAATTAAAAGTCAGGTCAACTTGAAATTTTAAGTCAGTCTTAAATTTTTCTCAACTTAGTTTAGTCACTCCAAAGTAGTTCTTTAAAAAAATGAAACTTTATTGCATCTTAGGTTGGCAAAACAGTGTAAAGCTGACTGGCAGGAGGCCAGTTTATTTTCACTTGTAATAAAACAAATATATCAACTACTGACCGTTTAACTGAGACAAGATCCAGAGCTGATGGAGATATTACCATTCACCTCTATACACCCATATGATACAGTGGGTAGTGATACTATATCACTTGCTACATTATACTGACTACACTCCATATACTTATATTACAGAAAACTGAATGTTCCCCTTTTTCTTTTTAAATAAAAGAGTTTGATGTAGTATGGAAACACTGTCACACTTTCAAATGTATCGTTCACTCCCCAGATGACACACTTCATATTAGTAGACTAAGCTGCAAAAAGATCCCACCTTAAATTCATTGTTATTGTGACATCACAACAATCAACACATTTACATACATCCACCTGTTCAGCCCCGCCCACTTGCACTGAAGGTATAAGGAGCGTTTCAAACCAGACTGCTTTTGGAATGGGCAGCCAATCAGAACAGAGCTCATTTACATATATCCTTTGTAAAGGAAGAGAAACAAAACAACCTTTTTAATTCTAAGGGATAAAGAGAAGCTGGAGAATAATCATGTAGAAATGACTTTAAATATAAAAACTCGCCCAAATGTTAAAAGTGGACTTGAGGGGAAAATAAAATGCAAGATAAATGTAGGATATGATCTCTTTAATGCTGTGAGTTCCTGCCAAAGGTATTTCAGGCCTGCAGCTCCTCCTCTTTTCCTCACTGAGGAAGGAAAAGAGGGAAGAAAGACTGCTGGAGAGTCACTTTCACTTTCACAGCTCACAGTTTATGGACAGAACTGAACAGAAGCTTCTCAAACGTCTCTAAACAAACACCACACAGTCAGATCCAGACCCTCACACTGCACACAGAGTTATATAACCCACTGATACGCAGATAAATAGGATCAGAAATCAGCCACAGACAATAAACAACAACAAATAACAGCAGAGAGAAAAACATACAGATAGAGTTGAGAGTTTCTGTGAGGAGCTGTCACTCTTATCATGAACAATCTCTGCCAACAGTGACCGTTTATGAAAAAATAATGGTCATAACTTTCCACAGAGACTGTAGTGATACTCCAGCACTTCTGCTGAACGTATCTAGAACCCTTTCAGAGAGGATTTAAGCTCAGATGGCTTTTAGAAAAGTGATATTTTTCTTGATACTGAACAAAACCTCTTACCTTCACAAAGTGTCCAACGGGCCTTCACTGTTTAATCTTGACTCTCCACAAACAGGAGAGAAATGATTAACACGAGAGCCCCCTACAGGCAGGAATCCAGAACTGCAACCACATGATCATTTTCTACTTACATTTCTTCTCAGAACCTAAAGCAAACCGTACGGACGGCACTGTTCAGCATTTAGGCACTAAACAAGATGATGGGTTGGACTGAAAGTTGTCAGAAGATGTGCTGTTGAGAGAAAAGTGAAGTTCTGAAAAACCACAAAAATTTCCTATCTGAGAGACCTCAGTCAGTCAGGATAGGAAATAACATCTCCAGCGTCACCACACTGAGCGCTGGTGCCCCTCAGCACTGTGTGCTCAGTCCACTGCTGTTCACTCTACTGACTCACGACTGCAAAGTACAGCTCAAACCACATCATCAAGTTTACTGTTGACACGACTGTGGTGGGTCTGATCAGCAAGAACGCTGAGTCAGCGTACAGAGAGGAGGTGCAGCAGCTAACAGACTGGTGCGGAGCCAACAAGCGGTCTCTGAAAGTAGACAAAACTAAGGAGATGGTTGTTGACTTCCGAAGAGTGCGAGGTGACCACCCCCCACTGAACATCACTGGCTCTGCTGTGGAAATCGTCAGGAACAGCAAGTTCCTCGGTGTCCACATCACAGAGAACCTCACCTGGTCCCTCAACATCAGCTCTATAGCCAAGAGAGCCCAGCAGCGCCTCTACTTCCAGCAGAGACTGAAGAAGGCTCATCTCCCTCCCTCTTTCCCTACAGGAAACTCTCAGAAACATCAATAACATCAGCATCATCTGTGTTAATCTCTTAAACTGTAAGGATCTGTATGAGACCCCCCTCCAGTTCTTGAAGGGAGTTCCCCAAAGAGCTGTTCCAGTCTGTAACTGGAGTGTAAGGCTTTGTTCACACAGCAGGTAAAAGTGGCCCAAATCTGGTCCTTATGTGTGACACAGATGTGTGTCTGAGTCTCAGTGTGAACAGATAAACACACTGAATCTGACATTTTCAGTCTGTAACACTTTCATATGTGGCACTGAAATCCAATCTTTATCCGATCTGTATCAATGCAACTCAGTCTGATCAGCCAGATCCAAATTCATGTGACTTTTACGTCAGTCCAACTTGACATTCATCATCATTTTGCGAGACTCAAATTTTAGGCCGATGTTTCTGTACAAAAATTTGACGAGACATATCCCCAAAACCCTCTGTGTTCAAAGAGATTTCTAAAGAAATGTCTGAACACGGCTGCTAGGAGAATGAGGCTGCAGCATCATAGAACAGTTAAAGGTCTGAAAGCAAAGTTTAAAGAATCCGAGGGCGTGAACCAAAGAAGTGTTGTAGAACATTGTAGGTGATGAGCCCAGCTGTCAGTCAGTGAAGCTTCATGATGGCTCCTGTGATGCTGGTCAAGATGAAGCTGATCCTCCAGGAGCGACTGGAGTTCGTTGGCGGTCGTGATTGTTTACCTCTGGTTGAGATGTGTGAAGCAGCGTGACACTCTGTTCTTTTACGCCTGCGGCTCAGTTTAGGAGCTGATCTGCTCAGACTGATGTCGCATACAAATCACATTTAAAAGATAATCTAAACAGCCAAACAAAACAATGTAATTAGGTGAGAAAATCAGATTTGAGACACTTTTACCTGCTGTGTGAACGTAGCCCATCTGTCCTCAGCAGAGCAGCTGCTCTCTATTATATGAACCGTAATCTACTAACTGAAGAAATATCAGGGGTCGACTTACAGAAACTTCCTATCTTTTTGTCTTAACTTAAGATCTGACAGGTCAAGATATGATTTTTTTTACAAATTCATATTACAGGAGCAAATCTGACCTTTGTTTAGGAACCTTATCTTACAACATCTTCTCTTATCTCAAGAAATCTTGACTTACTTGATTGAAGTTGATTATCAACTGTTGTGTCTGTTACCTAGCAACTGGCCATATGTGGAGAGCTGAAACGTAAACAAGTTAGTTAGCCAGATGACTAATGTTAGCTACCATTACTGATGTAAAAGAAGGTCAAATAAAAAAAATAAGTGTGCTAAACTGTAAGTAGTGAATGCTGTGAGAAAACCCCCTGCTGTTTATTAGAGCGTCACCGCTCTCAGTTTCAGTCTCCATTTCCCAAACAGTTTAGCCAAGTGCACTAACTCACACACCCAACTTCACCAAAAATAAAGATTTATTGAAGTTGAAATGTAGATGAGAATACTGAACCAAAATAGAAAAACAAGAAAGCAGGGTAGGAGAAAACAACAAACCTAACAAAGCTAACTAAATTAAAACAACTAACTAAACCAACAGAAAAGAAAATACATCAAATTTAACCGAGCTCCTTAATTAAACCAATAACCAGGAGAAAACAGAGATATCCAAAAATGGCCTTCCTCCCTAAACTGAGGAAGTAAAGGTGCTGGACTTTGATGGAGAACATACAGACTTCAAAAGTAATGTCAACACCATCTGAGCCAGACAGGTTTTACACACCACACTGAAAAAAGGAGGCCACCACAGCCTTATAGTTACTCTAATGAAGCATGAGTGTTTCTCAGATTATTGGACAGAAAACCAGGAAGCAACAGTATGTAACCCTCTTGCTCACCCCCAGCTTTTATAGGTCGAGCCCCTGCTGGACTGGAGTGGCACTGCAATAGAAAGAATGAAACAAACAAAGAAACAAAGAAAGTCACACAGAAGAAAACATCGTGACCCTTATTAGTAATATGGTTGGGAGAGCAAGTATGAGTAAGAAGATGAACAGCAGAGTGCTGTAATTAAAGTGATGTAATCTGACTTTCCATTCCTTTTCATTGTGAAATAAAGAGGAGAGAAAACAGTTTCAGAAGAAAGACTTTAATCCAACACAAGGCAAACAGAAATACACACATGTAGGTAATGTATAGTTGTTTGTACTATGAAAATGACTATTGAAAATATCATTAAATATTTGGGTGGAGTTAATTGGGTATTGCATGCATGTATGATTTACAATAAAAAGTATTAAATATTGGAATATCGAGCTTCTTCAGCTTCACAGTCCTATGTTGTCCTGCAAGGTAAAATTTAATGAAACTATATTTTTGGGAATTCAAAGCTTGGTGAGCTATTTAGATGTTTCACATGATATTGCCCAGTATGAGTCGGACCTCTGGGCTACTGTTCTAAATGTATAATGTATAAAGCCAGAATTCTTCTTCATATGATGAAAGACCTAAACAAAACCAAACTACTACTAAACACACTGTTGAGTCTCAGCCCTGCTACAAAAATACAGCTTTAATGAACTTTTATTAACAGTACATTACAATACTTGTATATTTGTATTTTTCATTTGAAAACACCAGCTGCCCTACAATGTTAAAATATAATGATGAACTGACCAATAGAAATGCTCCAGAAGTACTTTGAATTCCACTGAAAGCTATGCATGTGTTTTTTTTGTTCCTATTTTGAGGAGAAGAGGTTTTTGTCTATATGGAATTAGCCAATCAAACCTTTCTCCCTGACAGGTGTGGCAAAATGTAATATTGGACCATAAAAATGTAAGTAGGCATACACAAAAAATCTGGCAGTATATCTCTGCTGTCGGAAGAAAACCGTTTCTTCTCCATCTCCATTTTTGACGTTTTTCAGTTTTTGACATAATTTGAAATTGCCTGTTGTTCTTTACATTGTGTGTAAATTTCATGATGAATGGACCAAAATAAATGGCCCAGAATTACTTGGAAAGACGTCTGGTTCCATTGACTTACATTTAAAATTAAGGATATTTTTTCTTTCTCCTGTAGAGTTACAATTCCAGATATACGAGGTTTTGTTCAAACAACTGTGATGGGGAAAAAAGACATATATGGTGTAAACCTGTACATACACCCAATTGCACCATTGGTGTCCCTGTGTTTGTGTTCCAAGAAGAAAGAAACTGAGGATTTGGGGTTTAAGCATCAGACTTGGCAGAACAAGATGAGCTCAGCTGGGTCAGGATTCAAATTTTTGGGCGGAGATGGGGTTCGGGCTTTAGTTTCATCTTCAGGTGGATCAGATCTCAAAGTCTCTGTTACCGGCCAGGTTTGGGCTTCATTTTCATGATGTTCATGCAGATGTGTTTCTTTAGGCCTGAGTAATTCATGCACTCTCCTGCGGTAAACACACCCCTTAAAGTCAGGATCTACACAGATAGTACGGTTTCTCCAAGTGGTAACGCTGCAGAAAAGAGAAGATTTGTAATGTTTAACTACAATGTAAAAAATGAGCTACTAGATTTGATATTGAATCCTAAAAATACACATGACAAAATTAAAACTATATTTTATATTTTCTGCATAATTAGATGGTTGAGATGTAAACAGAGTGATTCAGCGTGGTTTGGTGTGAAACCCTCTGTTCTAGATAAACTTCCAGAGCCGGAACTGTTCACAGTGGTGATAGGAACCAGACGTCCACCTCTAAACACTCCTCACAGAAAGTTACTGCATAAAATGGTCATGAATTCACTGCCTGATGACTGAGACGCTGTTTTATGATAGTTTTAAAATGATATTCATGGTGGAGAGACACATGCAGGACGCTATGAGGCAAAATAGTCCCAGAAGAAAATGTTTTATTCCAGATTTTCCACTATTTTCCATCATCAACATTCCATATAAACTCAGAAAAGTTGTGTAGGTTCACTGGTGGTTCTGGATAGTAAGTAAAATGTCTATATCTGTGTTGTAATCATGGCAATGTCTGGTTCCTATCACCACCACTGTAAAGACATCTGAACCATTTCACATGAAACCCACTCTGAATCTCTCTGATTACATATCAACATGAATCTAAATGATGGAATTCTCCTTTAATAAGTATGAAGAGGGGAAACTTACATTATTGCAGCTCTTGGACATTTAGGGTCTGTCATTTCCCAGACTTTAATGAGACTAAGTGGGATTTTTTGTAATGTAGTAGTCTTGATACAGCAATTTGGTAGAGATAATTCTGTGTGAAATAATAATAATGACATTAATGCATGTAGTGAACTCTGAGTGTGTGACACACTGAACTGTAGTTGACAGTGTTAGTGAGTGTAATGGTGCTACAGCAGGTGTGATCGTCTCTAACTTTACTCTTCTTATTAACACTGTGAAATAATCATTTAAAAGTCTCTGTTTTATGGATTATCAAAATTTTAATAATGGAACTGTCCGACATCAAAATGCTGCAAATGGATCCTTCCAACATGCCTACTTTACACACTGGCTCAACAAGAAGGTTCAGCTCGATGTTTAGGTCTCAAATGCCCTGAGTTTGCGTGAAAAGTTGCAGTTATAATAAATCAAGAGTTTATTTCACGTGGATTGTTTAGTGTAACACTGCCTAGGCCAGTCATATCGGACCTCATAAGTTGTAAGCCAATTATATCAGACTTGGGTACTCTTACTTACTCTGCAAAGTAACATGAGTAAACAACTGCGGAAGTTGTGACGGGATTTTATGTTAAAGCTCACTAAAATTAATATTAGGTGTTTTGTAAAGTATACAGTGTACAGTATAAAGTGCACAGTATACAGTCTGATCAGTAAGTAGCTACTGAGTGAAGATATTTACCTACAATATGGATTTCTGCAGACTGTGGTCAATACTGTCAATACAGCTTCACATGAAGTAAAGAAAAGCTGCTAGGCCATAAAACATGCATCTTAACTAGCTGAAGAGCCAGTCATTTTAGAAATTTTAAGAAATGTCACAGATTATCACACCAGTTATTTATATATTGTTTGCATTCAAATATATGGCTAAAACTGTTGTTGAGTTGGTCACAACAATGATCCATCCTCGAATTCCTTGATCTGTAGATGATAATTTAGAGTTGGTAGGTCCATTGAACGCCAGTCAGGTGTGAATCTTTTAGTTTTGCTTGTATTGGAAATATTACAGCCAGTGAGTGTTGTTGGTTTACTACAGCCTGGCTATTATAAAATACCTGAAGTTTAGAAGGTGGACTATGTCTGATGCAGTGAACACCATACCATACCACCCCATCAGCTCCTTGTTCCTCAGTCCTACCTCTGTTCAACAAAGAGAAGTCTGGCCTTCTAGTTTAAAGCTCAGAACTCCAAACTAAGCTTTAGCAAACTAAGCTCCAAATGACCAGCTTATGTGACTCAGAATATGACGTTGTCCTCTCGCCGCTTCCTTTATAAGTACATGTGAAGGATGTTTTCCTGACTCTGACATCATGTATGTTTATGAACAGAGGCCTACAGATCAACATAGCAAAGGAGCTCATCTGTGATCCTGAGTTTAAAGCCAGTTTTTATTCAACTTAAACTTGGAACTAAGTTGTAAATAAATCTGAAACTGAAACTTTGCTTGTGTGTAAAAAGTGATTTCAGAGCCACTCGGTTCTCCCTGATGGAAACTGTTTACCTTCAGTGTTTTGTGCTTCTGATCATTTTAATAGACGTCAGCGTCACTAATTAATGACGTTCTATTAAAAGACTGGTTTACCAAGAGAGACGCTGGAGGACTTTCACCTGAAATGAGTTCATGAAGCCAGTCTGGTTATAAAAATGATAACAGGACATCAGAGCCAGAATTACTCTTTTAGTACTTTTACTTTATACTTAAGTACATTTGAAGGGAAATACTTTAGTACTTTTACTCAAGTGGAGGTCTAAAGGGAGGAACATCTACGGTACATTGGGAGACTCTACTTTAACTCAAGCACGTGGATTGTGGACTTTGTCCACCGCTGGTAAATTACGAAGCATTTAAACAGGTAATTTATTTGATTACAATAAAGACATGGGAATTAATTCCCATGAACAGGTTAGCAGTGTGAAAGAGCCAAAAACTTGAGGATGAATGTTAACTTACTTATTTTCACTGCAAAGGACTGAAGGTAGAGGATGATCAGCAGACTCAGGAGAAGAGAACGAGCACAGATGATCATGGCTGCAGTTTCAGCTCCAGGAGATGAGGATCAATGATCTGAACAGCCTGTAATGAGATTAGTTTAATCTTTTATCAGCACGTGGGAGGGTAGTGGGTAGTGGTTAGTAAGTTGCTCTAAAGCTAAAAAACCCTCTGCTTCAACCAGAAACACCTCTGTAGTTAATATGTAAGTTAGTATCTAAAGTAAAGCTAATTGTGCACAAATGGAGAACACAGAGAAGTGGACAAAACCAATTAATAAAGAAAGAAAACAATAAATAAAGATACAGCTATTTCTTTTATTTCTCACACTGTACTTCTGTACATTCTAAATGTCAAAACATTTTGTTCAAACGGTTGCGTGTTTAAAAAGACAGTTAATATGTAAGAATTTTGTTTCTCTGTCCCCTTTTCTGATCCCACTTTGACCTCACTCTGTCTGCTCATTTTCACACTGAGGTGTTAAGAAACAGGAAACGACAATTGATGTGGTTGCAGGTCAAGATGTTTTTTCCTGACACACAGACATATCGTGATTAATTTAAAGAACTTGGTGTGCTTGAACCGCAGCTTTGCACAAAAAAGATTCTGCCTTTAAGAAACTACACAGAATTTCCTTTCAAAGTGATGTGCATCCACCATAGAACTTCAGTCAGGCTTGAAAAGTTTCATGTGTTCTCACTCAAGACTGAATGAGTTCTGTCCTTTTGGGTGATATTAAGTTAAATGAGCCCACTTTTCTAGCCAAATGCTTTTCTATCTGGGATTGACTGCATGTTAGTTGTCGTTATTTAGTTTGGATTCATTCAATTCTAAAAGCTGATGCCAGGATATATTGCTTTATTTTAGGCTGTCTGAAGTAATCTGGGAAATGCTAACAATATTTTCTCCCACATGAACTGACCTGTCAAATCCTTTACAAATGACATTACTAGACCTCCTCTGGTAAAACTAATCCAGCTCAAATAGGGCTAAACTACACCAGGAAATAATTAAAACCACAGGATATACAATGTTAATAATGGTTTTCCAGTATTAATTTAAAAACATTTCAGCTATATTAATGCATTAACAAGACATGTTTAGTTTTACATCAAGTATATGAAAGGCATTGAACAAATCCTGACTGATGTTCAGTAGTGTTTAATAGGTGGTAAATTAATAGACATGATTAAATAGATATGATTAAAAAGTGCTTAGTTTCCACTTAAAGTGTCAGATTTGCTGTTGGCAGTTAGTTTTGGTCAAACAAATAAATTCTTCCTATACTTTTAACTTTACTCTTCTTGTTAACGCTGTGAATAAAGCTGCAGTGTTACAGTCTATTAGATCTTCCACACACAATACAGACTAAATGTCACATTTGGCCAAAACTAAAGTAAATCACTCTTATAATTAATATTAATATATAATGTGTTGGTCAGTGAGTAGTTTTGGCCATTAATAATAACTCTACAGAGGTTAATTATCTTACCACATTGTCATGTTGTAGTTAACCAATCCATGGGAATGCATATTCAGATAAGATATATGTTTATTCAAAAATATTGATGCGTATTATTTACTTATTCTCACATATTCAGATTGTGAAGTCTGATGCCATCTTTTTCAGGTAAAGATTTATACATTTTAAATTGTGTTACAGAATAAACAGCAGGGAAAGAGTCCTCCGTTCTGACTGAGTCTGTACCCGAATAGTATTTATATATACACATATACATATACATGTATGTATTTGCCAACTTACTTAGTTATCATACTCAGTTAATTAGTGAGTGAATTAAAGTGGTGGACAGAGTAAATGTAATTAGTTTCTGTGCTTTAGTATTTTTTTGCTGTATCTGTACTGAAGTTTTTCCATTCTGGGCAACTTTTTCCTTTCACTCCACTACATTTCAGAGTCTAATATCTTCTTTTTCCTCCACTACATTTTGAGAAATGTGTCGTTTCTTTTTGGTTTCTGTGTGGAAAAAACCATAACGTCAAAACGAAAGAAGCATAAAGCAAGATAAGATATGAGATATGATAAAAATAAGATAATCCTTTATTAGTCCCACAGCGGGGAAATGGACAGTATTACAGCAGCAGCAGAGTAACAGAAGTAAGGCACTCAGTAGTAGAAACGGGAAACAGTAAAAACATTATAAACATTATAAATTATAAAAATGTATCTAGAATATTTTTTTATAAAAAATATCTAGACTATTTACAACAAAATAAGAATAAGAATAAAAAAGAGTTGCATAAGATCTGTATTGCACTTATGAACATATTGCACAATGAAAAATATTTGCATTCTGAATATAAGTGTGTATTGTATGTGTGTATATTGTATGTATGTGTGTGTATTGTATGTGTGTATATTGTGTGTGTATATTGTATGTGTGTGTGTGTATTGTATGTATGTATATTGTATGTGTGTATATTATGTGTGTATACTGTATATGTGTATATATTGTGTGTATTGTGTGTGTATATTGTAAGTGTGTATATATTATGTGAGTTTGTGTATTGTATGTGTGTAAATATTGTGTGTGTGTGTGTGTGTGTGTGTGTATTGTATGTGTGTATATTGTGTGTGTGTATATTGTATGTTGTTTTTCTCTCTGTGTCTGCAGTGACATTATGTTTCTAGCAGTATCTGAGCTCTTTTTCTCTAAGCTATTGGTAACTAGCAAAGATACTTTCTCTAGATTGACAAAGCACTTCTTGTAAGTCGCTCTGGATAAGAGCGTCTGCTAAATGCTGTAAATGTAAATGTATGTGTGTGTGTGGTCTACTGGGAGCAGTGCTGGTTGAACAGTCTCACAGCAGCAGGAAGGAAGGACCTGCGATAGCGCTCCTTCACACACTTGGGGTGAAGGAGCCGGTCACTAAAGGAACTGCCCAGTGCTGCCAGAGTCTCACGCATGGGGTGGGAGTCATTCTCCAGCATGGATGCTAGCTTGTTCAGCATCCTCCTTTCTCCCACCGCCTGCACTGGGTCTAGAGGAGTTCCCAGGACCGAGCCAGCCCTCCTGGCCAATTCGTCCAGTTTCTTCCTGTCTGCAGTGGAGATGCTGCTGCCCCAGCAGACCACTCCATAGAAGATGGCTGATGCCACCACTGTGTCAAAAAAGGTCCTCAGGAGTGGCCCCTGCACTCCAAATGACCTCAGTCTCCTGAGCAGGTAGAGTCTGCTCTGTCCTTTCCTGTAAAGTGCAGCTGTGTTGTCTGACCAGTCCAGTTTACAGTTAAGGTGCACACCCAGGTACTTATAAGAATCCACTCTTTCAATGTCCGTTCCCTGGATGTTCACTGCTGGAGGGGGATGTGTGCGCCTGCGGAAATCCACCACCAGTTCTTTGGTCTTCCCCGCGTTGATCTGTCGGTGATTCCACAGAAACCAGTCCACAAAGTCCTGAATCAGTTCTCTGTACTCTCCGTCGTCCTTGTTTGTGATGTGGCCGATGATTGCTGAATCATCAGAAAACTTCTGTAGGTGGCAGTTTGGTGAGTTGTACATGAAGTCTGCAGTGTACAGGGTGAAGAGGAACGGTGCTAACACTGTTCCCTGCAGGGCCCCTGTGTTACAGACCACCATGTCAGACACACAGTCCATTGTCCTCACATACTGTGGACGGTTGGTGAGGTAGTCCAGGATCCAGTGCATTAGGTGATAGTCCACCTCTGCCTGTTCCAGCTTGTCCTTTAGGAGCCCAGGCTGTATGGTGTTGAAAGCACTGGAGAAATAAAAAACATGATTCTCACAGTGCACCCAGGGTTCTCCAGGTGAGAAAGAGCTCCATGCAGCAGGTGGATGATGGTGAACTGAAGTGGGTCCATAGATGAGCTCACCATAAGGTGGACTTGTCTAAGGACCAGCCTCTCCAGTGTTTTCATCAGGTGTGATGTCAGTAGTTGCTGAGGTCCTTTGGGTGCAAACAAGATGTTTTCCACAGTTGCGGTACTCTCCCCAGCTTCAGGCTGGTATTGAAAATGTGCTCCACTATCCCACACAGATGATCTGCACAGGACTTGAGGAGCCTAGCACTGATGCCATCCGGCCTTGTAGCCTTCTTCACCTTGATCTTCCTGAGCTCATTTCTCACCTGGGCCATTGTGAAGGTCAGACTGGAGCAGGGGGGGGTGCTGAGTGTTGGAATGTGTGAACTGAGGGTTACGGCAACCAGCTGTAACCATGTCTTTACAAATGACATTATTAGACCTAATCTGGTAAAACTAATCCAGCTCAAATAGGGATAAACTACACCAGGAAGTAATTAAAATCACAGGATATACAATGTTAATAATGTTTTTTTAATATTAATTAAAAACATTTCAGCTACATTAAGGCATTAACAAGACATGTTTAGTTTTCCTATATGACCCCAGTAAAAGTAAAGGTTCCTCCCTTTAGACCTCCACTTGAGTAAAAGTACAAAAGTATTTGCCTTCAAATGTACTTAAGTACCTCTCCATGGATCACCATCTTATCGTGGTGGAGGGGTTTGCGTGCTTGAATGATCCTAGGAGCTATGGTGTCTGGAGCAAAAGCTCCTGGTAGGGTCTCCCATGGCAAACTGGTCCTAGGTGACAGGTCAGTCAAAGTGTGATCCAAAATTCCCCCTATGAAAAAATAATAAAAAACAGGACTTGTGTACCCTGCCTGGAACAGGGTTACCGGGGCCCCGCCCTGGAGCCAGGCCTGGTGGAGGGGCTCGCCAGCGAGCATCTGGTGGACGGGCATTTACTCATGGTGCCCGGCCGGGCCCAGCCCAAAAGGGTTACATGAGTCCCCCCTCCCATCGACCAACCACCAATGGGAAGGGCAGTAGTAGGGGTTCAGTGCTTTGTGGATCGGGCAGTGTCCGAAGGCGTGGGCTTTGGCGTTCTGATCCACAAGATATCTTTGGGAACACGGTCAAAAGCCTTCTCCAAATCCACAAAACATATGTGCACTGGGTTGGGAAACTCCCTTGTCTCCTCAACAATCCATGAGAGTTTGAAAAGCTGGTCCATTGTTCCGGGACGGAATCCGTATTGTTCCTCCTCAATCTGAGGTTCAACTATCAGTTGAAGTCTGCTTTTCAGCACCTTGGCATAGATTTTCCCAGAGAGGCTGAGCAGAGTGATACCCCGATAGTTGGCACACACCCTCTGGTCCCCCTTTTTAAAAATAGGGACCACCACCACGATCTGCCAGTCCAAGGGTACTGTTCCCGAAGTCCATGCAATATTGCAGAGGCGTGTTAGCCACAACAGCCCCACAATATCCAGAGCCTTAAGCATCTCATCCACCCCCAGTGCCTTGCCACTGAGGAGCTTGCCAACTACCTCAGTGACCTCCACCAGGGAAATGGAGCTTGACTCACCAGAAACCTCTGGCCCTGACTCCCACAAGGGAGGCATGTCTCCTGGATTAAGGATTCTCAAAGTGCTCCTTCCACCGACTGACATCCTCATTTGAAGTGAGAGTTTCTCCACCCTTGCTGAATACAGCTTGGGCGTAGCCACCCCGACAATTGTCCAGAACCTCCTTGAGGCCGACCGAAAGTCTTTTTCCATGGCTTCACCAAACTCCTCCCATGCCCTGGATTTTGCTTCTGCCACAGTTGTGGCTGCGACCTTTTTTGACTGTCAGTACCCTGTGCAACCTCTGAGTTGGAGAGGGACCAACCCCTATCCAGGAGTTTGGTTCCAGAACTGACACTGTGGGTGGAAGTGAGCCCAACTATATCTAGTTGGTACCTCTCAAACTCCCGCACAAGCTCCAGCTCCTTCCCCCTCAGTGAAGTTCCACGTACAAAGAGCCAGTTTCTGCCGCAGGGGGCTAGGCCACAAAGGCCCCCCCTGCAATCTCTCACTGCCTATACGCCGCTGCACAGCTCCTCCATGCTGGACCTTGCGGGTGATGGTGCCCACATGGTCTCCCCACGTTGCCTCTTCGGACTGAGCCTGGCGGGGTTATGTGAGATGCCCGGCCACCAGGTGTTCCAGGCTTGGCTCCAGAGGTAGGTCCCAGTGACCCTTTCCCAGGCAGGGTACACAATGGTCTATGTCCATTTATGAGGAAGGGTTTTTGGAAAAAAGACACGTCAGTCACGACTGCATGTGTGTACATATTTCTCTATTGTGCTCTATTTACACAAAGTTAGGTTAGTTCATCATTTATGTTGAACAGACTCTCCCAAAATTTTACGTTGCTGTGCTGACGTTGAACCGTGTGCTGCACTGGGTCGGTATGACCAACAGGTCAAAACCAGCTCTAAACAAAGTAACTGCTGTGCCCTGATTGGTGCTCTGGCTTTGCGCTTCTTTAGTTTTGACATGTTACATTTTTATACACACAGAAACCAAAAGGAACAAAAATTTAGTGGACTAAAACGTAAAATATTTGACTTTAAAAATGTAGCGAAGTGAAAATAAATAAAAAATCGCCCAAACTGGAAATACTTCAGTAAAGTACAGATACACGAAAAAACTGAATTACATTTACTTCATTACTGTGAACAAATGTGAACTGGTTTTAATGTACATTGGTACTTGTTTACACGTTTCAAAAACTGTTTAAATTAACAAATTTCACACTTATGGAGAAATAAAAACTCAAAGCAATGAACACCTGCTAAAAGACATTTATTCATTGTCATTTATTATTTTATTATTTCTTCATACATTTCACATGTCAACAATCATTTCCTGTTGAGGCTATAATGATGCATCTTTCCATCTTTACTATGTTCTGCCTCTTTCTCTGTTCAGAGTCTTGTATCTCCTCCTGCTGGTGATCTTTGCATGTGTCAATGAAACACATTGACACATGCAAAAACATTTTTCTAAAACTTTCTAAATTTTAATTTCAAAACAAATGAGGATTTAACAGATACAGTGTCTGTTCATACTAGTATACTTTTGTTTAAAATTTTACGGTGCGAAAAGGACTCTTTTTTTTGGAGTGCTACCATAACAAAAACCTACTCTTGAATTCCTAAACAAACTTTAACTGGAGGAGATGTGCAAATATGAAGGACTCATTTTAGCTATACCAAAAATTGGTTCAATGTGACATCATTTAGAATAAACATTAATGATGTAATCAACAAACCAAGCTTTTGATAAATTAATTACTAAGTTCTTAATAAGGAACCTAGTAAAAAACTATTGAATTACTAATTAGCATATAACAATCAATAAATTTGCCATCCTTAATGTAAAGTGTTACTGAAATAACCACAGGAGTCTTTATTGACTTATCCAAAGCATTCGAAACAGTCAATTACAATATTCTGATTCAGAAATCATAATATTATGTCTTTCAAAATGTGGAGTTAAAATGGTTTAATCGCTACTTATCACATGTGTCTCACATCAGAGTAATTGCCCCACTCTACAGAATATAGATTGTTGAATTCATCAAGGGTCAATATTGGGGCCCCTAATGTTTTTGATATGTGTCTATTATCTTTACTAGGAAGCAAATGATGTATTCTTTATTTTGTTTTAACTTTATTTTACTTTATTTCGTTAATGACACCAATATTTTTGTATCTGATAAAGATAGCAATACATTAATCTCATCTACACTTTTAAAAAGATGGTGCTTCAAGGGATCTTTAGTGAGGAAAATACTTCTATGCTAACACTTTGCATGCTTAAAGTGTACTTTGGATGGTGAAATGGTTATTCAGATTGATGTAGGATATGTTGTAAATGGTTCTAAATGGCATCAAAAAGGGTTCTTCTGTTGTCATAAGCTTGACATTGTAACAATAGCAAAACATTTTTAATGCTGTATAGAACCTTTCCAAAAAGGTTTTATACAGAACTGCATACAACACATTCTCCATCAATGTCAAGAACCATTTTACCATGTGTAGATGTGTACTGCACTGCCTTACATATCCCATAATCCCACAGGCCATAAGGCCTGTCTTTTCCCCTGTGAGTTTGCTGTTCTTTGTGTTCTTGTAGTGTTTGGTTCTTGTTTGAGGTGTTTGGTCTTTGTCTTGGCTTGTTTGTTTATCCTGTGTTTATGTGTTGGCTCTATGACCCTGGACTGTCTTGACCCTGATTTTGGATTTGCCCATAATAAATCTCGCTTCTCTCAGCATTTGCGTCCGCCTCCTCATCGCTCCCACGTTACAACTGTCCATAAATTTACACACAAATCAACATTTAAAGAAATCAAGTCAGGGAAAAACTGTTCTACACTAACTCACTGCGTCTATGTGTTTAATTCTTACTAATTTGCTGACTAATGATTTGCTGTTAAGACCATGAAAAGCTTAAATGCACAGGAATCTACTACCAACAGTAAAAAAGCAACAGTTGCAAATTAGACCTTTCAGCCTGGGACGGCTCATCAGTCAGCACCATTTCTCTCAAAAACGACTTCGTTACTGTGAGACATTTGACATTACTAAACAGATCAATATAAACATAGACTTTGTGTTTTTGTATCAGATGGTGACTGATTCCATCATTTCTCTGCGTTTCTTTCCTTTCTTGACACCAACTAGTGTTTAATTTCCTCACCAGCAGAGGGAGCCACCTGTTTATCTGTTTGTGACACACCAGTACAAGCAAAATAGTCAGTGGACTGAATGATGTTCATTAAATGCAGCTGTTAATTAAAAGCAGTTCTCATGATGAAAGGTCTTGTATGATGTATCTGATGAAGAGGTTTAATCTCCAGTGAAAACAGCTCCTCTGACGTTCAGAGTTTGAAGGCCAGAGTACATCGACTCTAGAAAGTTCTCTCCTTGCTCTCTGGTTCATTTGGGCTTTTCAGTTTCTTTTCTGCTGATATCAGAAAGTTCCTCTTTGTTCATGTTTGTCCTCTCGCTGTACTCTGGCCTCTTTCCATCAATGTCCATAACCTAAAGTTAAGTGATACTTTTTTAATCCCACCTGTGCATTTAACCCATCCGTGAAGTGAAACACAACATACACACTAGTGAATACACACACACTAAGGGGCAGTGAGCACACTTGCCCGGCGTGGTGGGCAAGGTTTCTCAGCTCTGGGGCTGCAGACTACAAGTGGTCCATGAAGTGCCTATCGGTGGTCCTCGGTCCTATACTGAGGGGAGCCGGGCGTCCATAGAGGGTGATAGCACTTTGTCATATATGTCATAAAAAATTAATGGGAAAAAATTGACTTAATAATAAGAAAGATAACAAGTAAACAATATTAACCATATGAAAAAGTTATGAAAAATTTATATTATTATTATCATTATTATTATTGTTATTATGTAAAATGAATGTAAACATACAATTTCATTCTTTTATCCCCTTTCATTGTATTAAAAAATCTTAATCCAGTCTAGGTTTTCAGTGCATCTCTCCTCCTGGATGCTGAACAAAAAGCTGTAAACACACAATAAATTCTTTTCTAATCTTCATTATTTAAGACTAAATCTTGGTTACTGGGACTGGACTAAAATTGACAATGTGGTCAAGCATCAGCAGATGAGAAACAAAAGATACTTTTAAAGCTTTCTAGCAATAAACAGGAGGCCCTAAACAATGAAGTGGTGCTTTGGGTCTGACAGGCCGGGTGGGCCTTGTGCACTGATATATTCTGATATATATAGTCTTTTAACGTGTTTACCTCAAGTCCCGCGCTGTAGCCTAAGTTTTTCCAAAAAAAACAAACAAAAAAAAAAAAACAGTACGGTGGTGATGAGCCCGGCAGTGCGGTCAGCTGGATGCAATCACAGCACCGTAATGATCCATGCAGCCTTAAACGTGAGGTCATATAAACTCATACAGACACCAACGTGCAAAATGCTGGGGGTCCTAGGTGGTCTGGAATGCCCTAATTAACCCCTCAAATCTGCTGAATGTCTTTTTTCTCCAAAAAAGTTCTACATAGAACCACATACAATCATGGATCTATACAGGACCACTGTCTTGACTAAAGAACCCTTAAAGAGCTGTCTTTTTCAAGAATGTTGCAGTTGCCCAGTTCACCCCACAAATGTTTGACTGTAGCAATGATGGTTCAGTTCACATACTACTGTACTAATTGTGTTCAAGACATGATGGCACAATTAATTTGTCATATTACTTAGTACACTAGGTCTGTATGCAGTTTGAGATGCAACTGATTTGCATCTACCCCTGTATTTGCTAAAAAGTAGTTTAAATTTTTTTTTACCTCATATATATTTATATACACACACACACACACACACCTTCTTAGCTGCTTCTCCTTCTGGGTTGCAGCTGGTGCTGGAGCCTATCCCAGCTGACATCGGGCAGAAGGCAGGATACACCCTGGACAGGTCGCCAGTCCATCACAGGGCAGACAGACATATTCACTCACACCCAGGGGCAATTTAGCATGTCTAAACGGCCTGACTGCACGTCTTTGGACTGTGGGGGGAAATCAGAGAACCCAGAGGAAACCCACACAGACACGGGGAGAACATGCAAACTCCACACAGAGAGGACCCTGGTCACCCGGCCGGGGAATCGAACCCAGGCCCTTCTCCCTTCTTGCTGTGAGGTGACTACGCTTCCCACCATGGTGCCCCATATGTATGTATCACACCTGTTTTAGCAGCTTTAAACTGACTAAGGAAAGAGGGTTTTACATGTACAACTTGTGTAAATTTTAAAACTGCACATAAACAACAGCAGAAATGTATATGTAACGTGGAGCGAGGTAGAAGACGCATATGCAGAGGTAAGTGACTTTTATTGAGGGCAAATCCAAAATCAAGGTCATAACGGTCCAGGTTCATGTTGCCAACACGTAAAGAATCAGGGACAGACATGACGAGAAACACAAACAACCAAACAGTTCTAACAAAGACCAGCAAAGACAAGGGGCCAACACAGGGCTTAAATACGCATGGAAAACGAGGGACAGGTGGAAAACAGGTGGAGACAATCAGGGGTGGAGTCATGAAATGAGGGGGCTAAACCAAAACATGAACACATGGACAGGACAAGGAGGGGCCAATCATGACAATACCCTCCCCCAAAGGCGTGCACTGTGAGGCGCGCCAAACAAAAACACAAAAACAGACACAACAGACCCAAAAACAGAACCAAACTAGACAGGAACAGACACAGAAGCCAGAGCAAGAGAACTTGGAACAAGAACCATGGGCACAGAAGCAGAGGCAGAAACAAGCACAGAGGCAGAAATGGGCACACGGGAACAAGGAACAGAGGAAACACGAACAGACCGAGGACGAAACATGGAGGGAGGACGAGGAGGCACAACACATAATGACGCCAAATGAGAGATGACCGGAGAAATAGAACAAGGAAAACAGGAACGGATCACAGACCACGCAAATGAGAGGGGAACAGGAACCAAGACAGACACAGGCACAAAAAACAGGACACGGACAGAAACGAAAGTAGAAACAGGAACGGACACCACTACAGGAACGGGAATGGACACAAACACAACAGAGGGGAATAAAACCACACCAGGGACAGAGGAAGGCAAAATCGCAGGAACAGAAACAGAAGACCCACAAGCAGACACAGGAGACCCACAGGGAACAGAGACAGGCAAGGGCGGAACGGGTGGGAACAAAGGGGCTGCAATGTCCACGGGGGCAGGCGGGCCTGCTACGACGTCCATGGGGGCAGGCGGACCTGCTACAACGTCCACGGGGTAGGCAGACCTGCTATGACATCCACGGGGGCAGGCTTGCTACGGGGTGCGGCCATGGGATCAGGCTTGATCCCTATGTTTGGTTGGTGGACTATTCTCAGTCCAGCAGCGACACTGAGGTGTTTACAAAGTCCATCAGCACTGCTGTGTCTGATCCACTCAGACCACCACAACACCAACACTAACACACCACCACCATCAGTGTTACTGCGGTGCTGAGAATGACCCACAACACAAATAGTACCTGCTCTATGAGGGTCCATGGGGGTCCTGACCACTGAAGAACAGGGTAAAAGGGGGTAACAGAGTATCAGAGAAACAGATGGACTACAGTCTCTAACTGTAGAACTATAAAGTGCACCTATAGAGTAAGTGGAGCTGATCGAATGGGCAGTGAGTATAGGAACAAGGAGGTGGTCAGAATGTAATAATTAATTTTTGATGTTTTGTTGTTTTATTCAGTCTCATTGCCACAGTTGTGTAAAATCAGGCATTTAGCCATGCAGCACATTAGTGAAAGAAAGGGTCTAAAGAGCTCACTGCATTCGAGCGTGGTGCTGTAATAAGGTACCAGTCTTGCAACAAGTCAATTTGTGAAATTTCCTCCCTCTTAGATTTTCCACTATCAACTCTGAGTGGTAATATTGAAAAGTGGAAGCTTTTAGAAACCACAGCAACTCAGCCACGAAGTGTCAGACCATGCAAAGTTACAGAGCGGGTCGCCGAGCACTGAGGAGCACTAAAACGAGAGATGAAAAAGGTGAGAGGTGAGAAAGAAACCTGCTTCTACAGGAAATGCTGTTGTGGTTGTAACTTTAAGTGGTGGAAACTGCACAGATGAACAGCATGAGTCACTGCAGAGAACTGGACAAAACTGGACAAGCCCAGGCAAGGCGAGTTTATTCATACAGTATATTTTGTATACAAAGGCAGCTCAATTTGATATGCTTTACATAAATGAAACATCAAAAAGGAAAATAAACACAAAGAGCCGTATTTAATTTAAGCAGTAGATCATGAAAGACCGGCTCTGATTTGATCGCAGGCACGAGCTGAAGGTGACTTTTCAGTTGGAGCTGTGACAGAAGAACACCTACACAACCTGCAGTCAGCCAGAATTGAACCCAATACCATTCACCAAACGCGTGGTCTGATCTTCAGAGTCGGACCAAATCAGACTGAGCCATAAAACTGACCCAATATCAGGTTCAGCTCAGTTTGGTCAGTTTTTCCAGATCAGTTTTAATGTTGTTTTGTTCCAGCCGGTCTGTAAAGCTTCTTACAGCCCGTTTAGTTTGGCGAATGGTGTTGGGTTAATTTCTGGCTGATTCCAGGTTGTTCAGCTGTTCTTCTGTCACAGCTGCCGACTGAAAAGCTGCTCAGTGGTGACGACAGTTTGGGAATTTAGTGTCGTCTCGTCTTCAGAGTCGGACCGAATCGGCTGTCGGGCAAATGTGATCTTAACAGTGTCCGTTTTCTGTTTGTGGCAAAGTAAGTAGTAAAAACGTTCAAATGGCTTGAACGTCTCCTACAGCTGTCAGAGTCGTTGCTTAGCAATGGCATTTCGGCGGAGTGATACAGTGTTTGTGAAAAATGTGATGTTATGGTGAAATAATAGGACAGTTAGAGCACTTCCCAACCAATCAGCTTGCATGGCTGGAACTAACTGCTGTATAATACCGTATAATATACTAAACATCAGTTTATAACACCAGATTACAGCAGAGCAAAGCATCTTAAAAATGAGAACAGGTGAAAAAACGTGTCCATGTGTGTGGTTCTATAATGTGTGTGTGTGTATGTTTGTGTGTTGTTCTATAATGTGTGTGTGTTGTTCTATAATGTGTTTGTGTTTGTGTGTTGTTCTATAATGTGTGTGTGTGTGTTTGTGTGTTGTTCTATAACGTGTGTGTATTGTTCTATAATGTGTGTGTGTTTGTGTGTTGTTCTATAATGTGTGTGTATTGTTCTATAATGTGTGTGTGTTTGTGTGTTGTTCTATAATGTGTGTGTGTGTTGTTCTATAATGTGTGTGTGTTTGTGTGTTGTTCTATAATGTGTGTGTGTGTGTTTGTGTGTTGTTCTATAATGTGTGTGTATTGTTCTATAATGTGTGTGTGTTTGTGTGTTGTTCTATAATGTGTGTGTGTGTTGTTCTATAATGTGTGTTTGTGTTGTTCTATAATGTGTGTGTATTGTTCTATAATGTGTTTGTGTGTTATTCTATAATGTGTGTGTGTGTTTGTGTGTTGTTCTATAATGTGTGTGTGTTTGTGTGTTGTTCTATAATGTGTGTGTGTGTGTTAGTCTATAATATGTGTGTGTGTTTTTCTATAATGTTTGTGTTGTTCTATAACTACAAAATTGAGGGTTTTGAGTTTAGGATTTAAACTTTGCAGAACCAGTTGGGCTCATTAGCGTCAGGCTTGGAGGGCTCAGCTACAGGACGGGTTCGGGTTTCGGTTTCAGTTTCACGTCTAACTGTAGTTGACTCAGGCTTTGAGGTCTTAACTTCAAGTTGGGTTTGGACTTTGGTTTCAAATCCATGTGAAACTGTGGTTGGGTCAGGGCTCGGAGTGTCCATCTCTGGTTTGAACTGGGTTTCAGTTTGATGTCCATCCAGATCTGTAAACGGGACAGGTTTTGAGGTCTCAGGAATGGGCCAAGTTTTGGTTTCAACTTCAAGCTTGTGCAGCTCACTAGAATGTCTTGAAGTTTGATCAATGCTTCGCATGGTTGACTGCACCCACTCAAAGCTGGGGTCTACGCAGATGTGAGTTCCCTTCTTGGTGGTAAATCTGCAATGAATGCAACACCTGTGTCAGTGTTTAACTGTGATTTACAGAAAACAAGCGTCAAGCTTCTGATAGATGATAGAATATGTCTGAAACATTTGAAATAAAATCAATTGAAGTCCTGTAACAATGTGCAACATGTCAAAGTGATAACAGTCCCAGTAATCAGAACAGTGATTAAAATGATTAAAATGATTTTTGCTCTTCCCACTGCAATATTAATAAATGATGGGGTGAAAACTTACATCACTCCAGCTTTTGGACAGTCTCTTGTTAGTTTATATGCAGTAATGTCATGTTCAGGGATTTTCCCTTTAAAAAACTTGTAACAGCACTGCTCCGGTTCTTCCAGTGCAACTGTGTGGAAAAATAATACGATCAATAAAAGTAATAATAACTACAATCAGGCACCTCCTGACAAAATGATTGTGCAGATTCAGTCATTTCCAGGTGGTTGCTAAGGTGTTGCCAAAAGGTTTTTGGAAGTTGCTAGGTGGTTGCTATGCTGTTGCTGATGGTTGCTATGGTGTTGTGAAGTGGTTGCTATGGTATAAGAGGTGGTTGCTAGGGTGTTAAAAGGTCATTTCTATGGTTCCCATGGTGGTCATTAAGGTGTTGCTAGGTGTTTGCTGTTGTACCCCATCTGTTTACTAGGGCATTGCTAGGTGGTTGCTATGGTGTTCTATGTGGTTGCTGTGGTACTCCACATGGTTGCTAGGGTGATGCTAAGTGGTTCCTAAGGTATCCCAGGTGGTTGTTAGGGTTTTGCTAAGCGGTTACTATAGGTGGTTGCTATGGTATCTGAAGTTGTTGCTAGAGTGTTGCAAGGTTGCAATGGCAATCTGCATAGTTTGTAGGATATTGATAGGTTGTTGCTACAGTGGTCCAGGTGGTTGCTAGGTTATTGCTAGTTGGTTGCTATGGTGTTACTATATTTTCTGTGGTATTCCAGATGATTGTTTGGGTGTTGCTACATAGTTGCTATAGTGTCCCAAAATGTTGCTAGGATGGTGCTAGATGGATTCTATGGCATCCCAGATGGCTTCTTCAGGGTTGCTAGGTGGTTGCTTTAGGGGTCCAAGTGGTTGCTAAATAATTGCTAGTTCCAGATGGTTGCTAGCTTATTGCTAGTTGGTTGCTATAGTGTACTAGGTGGTTGCTAGGTTATTGCTAGTTGGTTGCTATGGTGTTACTATATTTGCTGTGGTATTCCAGATGATTGTTTGGGTGTTGCTACATAGTTGCTATAGTGTCCCAGAATGTTGCAAGGATGGTGCTAGATGGATTCTGTGGTATCCCAGATGGCTGCTTCAGGGTTGCTAGGTAGTTGCTATGATATGCCTCAGGGTTAATATATCTGCTTCAGTCAGGTGACTTTTCTATGCAGTGGCAGTATTGATGGCTGTTTATCTATGATGTATAGAAAGTTGTATGATTTCTATACAGTTCCCATTCGTTACTAACCTGAACTATATAACTTTATAGTGGACTCGCTCCCCAACACAAGACAGACACTGTGCCAGTAAAAGCACTTTTACATGACTCCTAACTCTACACTCGCCTACTTAAAATTTAGATGTGAAGTTTGGTGACTGATATATTGTTGGTTTTAGCACATAGTCCACCCCATGAAGCCTGAGGGTCACTAAAAGTAGCTATTGATGCTGTTGCTTCAGTGCAGGATGGGTGAGCAGTACAGATTTCATGAGGACAAATCAGAGAATATGTGACATTATATATAAATAAAATAAATGCTGTAACATTAGTTATCTAGATTAACCAGTGACCTGTGAGGACCATTTTGCATAGTGACTGTGTTGTTCGGACTGGTTTTGATGACTTTTACATGCTTTAAATGAGTGAAATTGCTTTTTTAAAGTAATTGAAGTAAATAAACATAATCATGTTGCATTAATCTGTACGCACACAATATAATTCAGTTTTTCTGCTCATTGAAATGACAGTGTGGTCATACAGCGATGCCACCTGGGACAGACAAATAGGGTGTTGCTAGCGTATGTGTATCCTGTGTAACTTACATGGTTACGCAATATTTGCCCCCAGTTCATCTTTATGGGCAAAAAAATCACCATTTAATGTTCACTGTACAAAACCAGATATACAAGCATTGCATTCAGACCGAAATCACTCAGGAGTCGGAACAGTGTCAATATCTCGAGAACTGCTGGATGAGTTAGCAGACAAAACTAAGACTAAGACTAAGAAGAAGACTAATAGGAAGAGTGTAAATTGGATAACAACAGTGTTGCACAGCACACTAGTGCATTTTACCATTATGGTATTCAGCTAACACTCTTACCCAGATCAACATGCAAAAGTGCTTTGTTGAATGAATCATAACTTGTGTAAATAGGCTTAAAGGTACCTAAAGGCTAATGATACCTTTGAATTAATAAACTTGCAGAAACAGGAGTCAAAGTTGATACCAAGATGAAAAAATGCAAAAAGAGACCTGAGGTCTCCATAAAAACCAAACCCAATGCAGAGAGACATTAAATTTCAGTACATTTCAGTACATGAATGCAATCCCAAACATTTAAATAAGTAGAGAATTACACAAATACGACAATCTCCAACTTTCCTCTTCTTGTGAAAAGTTCATCCACAAAAACATGAAGTTTAGTTTACTACAGTAATACAATTTTAATTCATAAAAACAGCTGAGCACGAAAAAAGGAGCCGAAACCTCAAGTATAAACTTCAACTTACATCCTTCCACTGACTGAAGGTGGAGGATGATCTTCAGACCCAGGAGAAAAGAACGAGAGCAGACGCTCATGGCTGCAGTTTCAGCTCCAGGTGATGAGGTGTTGCAATGAGGCAAATATCCTCTTGCTTTAATTGTATGGGGGCGAGTTTGGAGGGGAGGGGATGGAGGGGGGGGGGGGTCCATGGTGGTAAGAACGTAGCTTTAACACTAATCCTTGCCATCGCTGTGGTTAACAAAGAGAAAGTACAAAGGGAAAAAAGCTCTGCTTCTATGGAAATGCCTCTATGGTTTCACCACCTAAAGTGAGTCTGATTGTGCACAGATAAAGAGCATCAGGCATTACAAAGAAGACCAGATGATAAAGAAATCACACAATAAATAAAGATGAAAACCTTTATCTCTCACACTGTGGCTCGTTCCACCGAACTGCTTCAGTTGAAAACATGCTTGACTTTAGACTAAAATCCTTTGCTTTGAGTGTCTCTAAACCTTAATGACGTTTATTTTATTACTAACAGAATAAGAATATATATAATATTATATATAATGAAAATTCCATTTTGTCACTAACAAAACAATCATCATATCACAAAACTTTACCAGATGTTTCAGTAGTGCCTGTCTGGGTTGAGACTATTGTAGCTCATTTTGAGCAGAACTCAAAAACGCAGCCAGTTCATGACCAGCAAACACAGCTGTGAACAGCTGTTCACACAAAATCATCATATTTCTCATTAAAACACAAAAAAGTACTTAACTGCATTACTTAAGCATGTATTTCAATAGTGACAGTTCTTAATGTTCCAGACCGATTTTCAGACTTTGGGACACATTTACGTCAAAACAGTGGGATCTAACTGCTCGCCATGTGGTCATGAGGGACAGGGATGCAGCCTCACTTCCTGCTCTAAAATGCAGGGGATGTGGCTAAAATAAGCATCTGCTTTTGGACTAAAGCAATTTCTGTATTTCCGACACTGCAGTGGAGCTTCCCAGCTGTACAGAGAGGACCGTGACCTCTCTCAGAAAAAACAAAAGTTAACTGGACTTAACTGTTCAGGCCAGAACGTGCTCAGCTGAACTGGAAACACTTGTTATCGCTTGCAAATCATTCTGCTCACTTCAAGACTGTAACTCTATAGTTCTGGTGGGGATCTTTCAATTTAGCACAGTATCAGCTGGCTGAGCAGATTATGGGGCCTGAACAGAAACTCTCAGGGTCTCTGTTACGACTCCTAGTAGTAATATACCTTTTATGTGCCTTGTGCTGGCATTCTGTGTGTTTTCCCTGTTGTGTCTCCTTACGTGCAAGTACACGATTGGCCACACGAGGCCTCACTGATGTTTTAAGAGGTCACCAAGCCACCGTTTTGCAAGACTTTTAGGGCTCTTTTCAATGTGACATGACTTGGAAGAAAACCAGTCCAGGCCAGTCCGACACAACACTCATTATAACACTGTTTGCTTTTGAACTTCTGAAAGCCTTGTTAGATTCAGTGTAGCTCTCTGCAAAGACTGGAAAGTAGGGGACAAGTGCCAATTTATCTGAAAACCTGTTTTAAATACAGTCAATAAATCTGGTCCTGTTTAGATTGTTGTAAGCTTCATTTATGATAATTTACCTTGTTTCTAGACATTTGTACTTGTTTTAAGCAATTTTATTAAGTAAAATTACCTCATATTAGCAGATAATTGTGTATTTTAAGAAATGTGTTTAAAAAACACAGCAAAATTATTTGCCAGTATAGTGAGATAATTCCACTAAATAAAATGACCTCAAACAAGTAAACAGTGTGAAAAGGCCTTTAGTCCTGTAGTCAAAAGGTCTGTATGTCCATCTATGAACTGCTGGGTCCTGTGACAAAGGGGCCTCTCAGAGGCTGCAGCGGTCCGTAAATACGGCTCATATCTTTTACTTCAGTGATCAGCTCTCAGGATCGGACAAGTCAGAGCAATATCAGCCGATCGCCCTACTTGGGCTGAAAATCGGCCAATACCAATACTTAGCCAATCATCAATCATTCCATCTCTAGTAACAATTGTGTCCATGAGCTGCTGCACCCACTTAAGACTGGGGTCTGTACAGACGCTAATTCCCTTCATGGTCATCAAACTGTAAGAAGCTGTTAGACTTCTAGATCTGACAGATAAATCTTGGTGGCTGAAATATTTAAAATTAAAGTGCAACCTTAAAGGATGCAGCATGGCTACTTGCATTACAATAATTACATTAACCTGAATATCATTTTACTAATACAGTATTAATAAAGGACAGGGGTCAAAACTTACATCACTCTGGGTTTTGTTCAGTTGGTGCTCGTTTTTAATTTGAGCTCCAAGGACTGGTTTGGGACAGAAACTGAAGCAGCATTCACAACATCTAGACCAGGGGTCTTTAATTAAAATTCACTAAGGTCCAGTTAGAGAACATTTCCTCAAGCAAAGGGCTGAATATCATGTTTAACTTGCATCATGACTCAGTGCCATATACTATTTACTGAAGCAGCCTAGCAGTTATATAAACATCTTATACAGTCAGAAACTGAATATCAGATCAAATAAAGTCCAGTTCAGTCGGATTTCAACAACATTTACTGTCATTTTCTCTTTTGACATCACAACTTCCCTCTGACTCACTTTCTTCTCTGACTGCTGTTTCTTGCCTCGTCCCTCCCCAGTTTGTGCGTCACTCAGTGCTCATCATAATGCACAGATCTGATTGGCTGAGCAGCAGCATGTGATATTTACAACACATATGATTGTCTGAGAGTCTCCCAGGCTGTTAAAGCTACTGTAAAGGATAGAAAAGTTACGCTGATTAAAAAAGGACCACCCCATCCAAATTAAATAATTCTACATAGTTCATCAGTTATAGATCCAGGTCCTCATAGGACAGCGTGTTGGACTCCGATAACGGTCCACCTATTAGTGACCTCTGATTTAGATAATGAGTAAAATTTTAAAATAATGTTGATCATCTCCAGCTATCATTCACTGGATAATGCTGGTCATCAAAGGTAGGTCCTGGACCCCCTTCACCTCTACCTCAGGCCAAAAAATTCTGCAAAGGTTCCTAACATAAACAGCTTGCCATTCACTGGGTCAGGTTAAGACACATTATATAGATTTTATGCATGCTACATAAAAACACACACACACACACACACACACACACACACACACACACACACACACACACACACACACACACACACACACACACAGACACACACACACACACAGACAGCTTCTCAGTGCCTTCTTTGTTTCTTGCAGTTCGTACTGCTTCTGTCCATCTGCATGATTCATACAAAAAAATTCTACATCGATACTGCAAGTAAAAAGGCTGAACTCTGTAGAACTGCCTGGTGTCTCAGTCGACACCAGATTCATGCCATCTTGCTGAATTTGAAAAAAAAAGTGGGGGCAGGCTGGTAAACCCCAAAATTTCTACAGTCATTGACTTGGATGTGAAATGCATAGATTGTCCTTTTACTCTTTAGTGGAGCCACATTTTCTAAAGTGGAATGAAAATGATCCTCTATACCAGGTCACTTCATGGGTCTCAGGTATCAGGATTATATCTGGATGAGGCCACATAACACATCCCTCTCTCTAAGATACATTTGACAATCAAAACCCCTCCCACTACAACTAAAACCCCTCCCACTACAACCAAAAACCCTCCCAGTACAACCAAAACCCCTCCCACAACAACAAAATATCCTCCCAGTACAAACAAAACCCCTCCCACTACAACCAAAACCCCTCCCAGAACAACCAAAACCTCTCCATGCAGTGTGTCACTGGGCATGTGATCCACGTCTGTAAGAAGATAATCAAGGGGGACACACATGGTCTTCACTCTGTTCTCACTTCTGAATTGATCTGTGGATTGTAGTGCCATTTGCTGCAGCTGCAGTCGGGGTCATTGTTGATTTTAGTCTAAACCAAACTCAAACACTTAAGAGGCCATATTAAAAAATCTCAGCAATTCTGTGGGCCAGTTGTGTTTTTCTTTCATTTTACTTAACATTTTGCCATGACCTGGACTGTTAATTTACAATATGCCAAAACTGTTTAGAATGAAATTAGTAAATTAGAAGAAAAAATACAAAAAAATTCTTTTTGAAAACTGCCTATTTGCATGAACCAGACACCAGAGATCTTTTTTTGTGCAACTGCCATCACAGAGATTGTTGTTGGGGGACAGAACACGTACTATGTTGTAGTGCATGCTGGGAACTGTGGCTGTATCTCAGGGTTAAAATAATTACACGGCCAAATAGGGCTGTGTCACGGGCCTGACTTAGCCCACAGGCCTTGTGTTTGACACATGGGGCCTAAACAATCGATTTCTAATCAGGATGGACTGCAAAAGCTGTTGCCATGCAATCCAGATACTAGTCACATGAAGTGACCATGTGAAAACAAAATATAGATAAAAAAAAATTAAATTAAAATAAACTTAATTGTGTGTCTTTGATATTTTGCCTGTTTTATTTATATTCAGCCACCCCACATGGCCTCCCACCCACGTCACATATTTTATCCCTGGTTTAGAGCTAAATACCCAAATTTGACCCCCAGCCACCACTGAGAACCAAGTAGGGCAAGTTTACAGAGGAGATTAAACAGAGATTAGAATCCAATTACAGTTACAGGACGACAACATACAGGATGATAGATGTTATTAAATCTGTGTGGACACAGGAAAGATCATGATTCTGCTGCAAGAAGTGCTCCTTTAAACAGCATCAGAAAGGGTACAGATAAACCACAGGGGAGGTCACCATTAGCCGCACACTTCTTCACCCTGACAGTGATCTCCTGAACATAAAGCCCACACAACTAAACCCACATCCTGACACAAAATAACACAATAAACACACCACATAACTGACAAACAACAACAAAATATACAACATAAACACTCACTTTTCTGGAGGGTGTGCACCCACCGTGACCCACCTGGCATGGCCGTCATGGTCATGCATCAGTTTCCTTCAACACGTGGCGTTTTCTGTCCATGAAATCAATCAAATCATTTAAAAATAGAAGAATCTTTAAAACAGAAAAATGTGTCCATGTCTGTGTTGTTCTAAAAAAAAAGAAAGAAATAAAAGAGAAAGACCTGAAGGATTGAGTTTGAATTTCAAATCTGACAGAACCAGTCGGGCTCATTAGAATCAGGCCTGGAGGTCTCGCGTACAGGATGAGTTTGAGTTTCAGTCTCACGTTCATGTCTAACTGTAGTTGACTCTGGTTTCGGGGTCTTGGGTTCAGGTCGGCTTTGGAATTTGGTTTCACATTCTTCCAGCGTCTTGGGTACCTCACAAGAATTTTCTACAAATTGACGATCAATCCTGTCCATGAGCCGCCGGACCCATCTAAAGCTGGGGTCTACACAGACAGGACCCTTCTTCGTTGTCAAACTGCAATAAATAAAACATCTGAGTCAGTGTTTACCTTTGATTTGCACTTAACTGTGTCGTTAGACTTCTAGATCTGATAACAAATTCTAATTAATGTGCAGTTTTCAAAGATGCAGAGTGACTAAGTGATAAAAATCACATTAAGTTGAATATCATTCTTCCTAATTAATAAATAAAGAGATTAATAGCAGCATTAATAAAGGATGAGGGTGGAAACTTACAGCACTCCAGCTCTTGGACAATCAGCACTCGTTTCTTCATACTGAATAATGAAAGCTGCAGGGATTGGTCTGGTGTAGAAATTGAAACAGCATCCACGTACTTTTGCATCTGTGTAATAATAATAACAGTAACAAGAAGAAGAAGAAGAATTAAGAATTAGAAGTATTAAAAAGAAAACATAGACGTCCAGTGCTTGGTTGGAACGTACAGAGTGAATATGTGCTCAGTGCAGTCTAACCTCAAATAGACCTGTCATTATTCTTTTATTTTCTTCTTGATTGGCCAGATTTATGAATTCTTTAGCCAGAGTCTTTTGTGATTGGTTCCCATGTAGAGAGGCAGGAGAATTTGAGTGTGTGAGAAAATAGAGATCATATAGGGAAAGAGGGCTCAAGGATGGCAGGAGAACAATGGAAAATAAATAGTTACTTCCAGGTATTTGGAGTAAAATAGACTTACTGCCCACAGTAAGCGTTGGCTAGATAACTTCTTATGCTGTGTAGTTTCATTCCTGCAGTGCATTTTCAAGTTAATGGCCTTGCTTTCAGTTTGGAGGTTGGCAGGCCCAGAGTGGTCTTGAAGCCAGGTTTCATTTAATGTGTTGCGTCAGCCTGGCGGGCTCAGATTGCAAGTTCCACCATACACTACCAGAGAGAATCGGTTGTGCCAGAGCAGAGGGTTTTAGCCAGTGAGTGTCACATGTAACACCCGCCTTTGCCACCAGATGTCAGCCTCACCTGAATACTGACGTACTTCCTAGTTAATACCTGACACCTCTCACCTGCAGCTCATTTAACTAACTATTTAGATAGATAGATAGATAGATAGATAGATAGATAGATAGATAGATAGATAGATAGATAGATAGATAGATAGATAGATAGATAGATAGATAGATAGATAGATACTCTGTTGATCCCAAAGGAAATTTGAGCACCTTTAGTACACTGGCTCATTGTGAAGTATCGCCAGTTCTTTCTGCATAGCAAGTCTTGCTTCTTCACTGTTGATGACTTTGGATTATCTTGGCCTTTTCTGTATTTTTGGATCTCCCTTTGGTGCTTTTGCTGTTTAGTGAACTTTTCTGGTGTTTTGACCTTTGGACTGTTTTGACTGTGATTCTGGTTTTTGTGTGTTGGATTAAAACAGGTACATGGATTCCAATCAGTCTGGAGAGTCTTCCCTACAGTGTGACTGAAACTGAGAACTCTACCCAGCTTAACAAGGCGGGACGAGTGAGACATTGAGCAGGTGTATGAGGTACTGTAACACTACTCATTTGTTTTCTTTTATTTTGTTTCTTCTGAAGAGAAGTGGTTTGTGCAATCATTGTTTTATGGCTTTTCTCAAGCATGGGAACAGGCCTGCAATGGGGGTGAAGACTAAACAATCAGAGTTGAGCTTTGTTGTTACGGAGTGCATACCTGGCAGCATAATTATCCACGCTCACACCACAACCACAACAAGTTCTTGATCTGTGTGGGAGCAATTCATTGGTTTGATTTAGGACTTTTGGTTATTTTGTACATGTTTCCAAGGAAATATCAATAAACGTGTGCATCTTAAAATGGTATAAATGCGTGCAATTCTAACTTGTACTGTAGTCTAATTTATTTGTGCTATTAATCTGTCGGGGGCACATTCGTCAATAGATCACAAACACATAAAACAAGCACCTCAGGCAGATGTTCTAGCAAAGGTACCAGGGCCCTGTCCTTATTACCAGTGTGTAGCTTTAAAAATTCACTTTAAAGGGTTAGGGGCGTTACACTACCACAGTGTTGTGCTCTAGCTAACCAATCCATGAGAGACAGATTTCTTCAGCAATGCAAATGCAGACTACATTACATGGACAAAAGTATGTGGACACACCTTCTAATTATTGAGTTCAGATGTGTCAGTTACATTCATTGCTAACAGGTGGATAAAATCAAGTACATAACCTTGCAGTCTCCATAGACAAACACTGGCAGTAGAATGTCTTACTGATGAATTCAGTGACTTTAAATGTGGCTCTGTCATAGGATGCCACCTCTGACACAATTTTTGCGCTGCTAACTCTGCCCGTGTCAACTGTACGTGCTATTATTGTGAAAAAGAAGCCTCTAGGAGCAACAACAGCTCAGCCATGAAGCACTAGATCATGCAAACTCGCAGAATGGGGCTGCTGAGTGCTGAAGGGCACAGTGCCCATCCTCTGTTGAGTCACTAAAGAGCTCCAAATTGCTTCTAGATGCAACATCAGCAAAATAACTGTGTTAAGAACTTCACAAAATGGCTTTCTGTAGCAGAAGCAGCTATACACAAGACTAAGATCAAAATGCACAATGCCAAGTGTTGGGAATGAGAAGTCTGGGTTTGGAGAATGCCAGGAGAACATTACCTGCCTGACTGCACTGTTCCAGCTGTAAAGTTTGGTGGAGGAGGAATAATGATATGGGGCTGTTTTTCAGGGGTTGGTCTAGAAGCTTTAGGTCTGGTGAAGGGAAATCTTAATACTTCAGCAGACCAAAAATTGTACAACTGTACACTTCCAGCTCTATGGGAAAAGTTGGGGGAAGAACCTTTTCTGTTCCTGCATGACATGCATGACCTGCATGAGTCCCAGCGCACAAAGCAGCTCCATAAAGTCATGGCTGGGTGAGTTTGGTGTGGAAGAATTTGACTGGTTGGCACAGAGTCCTGACCTCAACCCCACCTCCTTTGGGAAGATCTTAGTACAGAGATTGTGAGCCAGGCCTTCTCGTCCAACATCAGTGTCTGACCTCACAAATGCTCTTCTGGATGAATGGACTACAGTCCCCACAGACGCACTACAAAATCTTGTAGAAACCCTTTCCAAAAGAGTGGAAGCTGTTTGCGCTGCAAAGGAGGACCAACTCCATTATAACGCCTATGAATTTAGAATAGGATGTCATAAAAAAACCCTGTTAGTGTAAGTGTCCCAATAATTCTTTCCATGTACACTCACCAGCCACTTTATTAGATACACCTTGCTAGTAAAAGGTTGGACCCCCTTTCACCTTCAGAACTGCCTTAATTCTTCATGGCAGACTTTCAACAAGGTGTTGGAAACGTTCCTCAGATATTTTGGTTGGTTATTTGAGTTCCTGTTGTCTTTCTATCATCTGGAACCAGTCTGCCCGTTCTCCTCTGACCTCTCACATCAACAAGGAATTTCCGTCCACACAACTGACCGCTCACTGGATATTTCCTCTTTTTCTGACCGTTCTCTGTAACCCTAGAGATGGTTGTGTGTGAAAATCCCAGTAGATCAGCAGTTTCTGAAATACTCAGACCAGCCCGTCTGGCACCAACAACCACGCCACGTTCAAAGTCCCTTAAATCCCCTTTCTTCCCCGTTCTGATGCTTGTTCTGCACTTCAGCAGGTTGTCTTGACCACCTCTACAGGCCTAAATGCAGTGAGTTGCAGCCGTTTCAGAATAAATGAAGCAGAGAGTCCTCATGTCTAAGTCTGTGCCTGAGTAGCAGGAGTTACGAGAGGGGGGAAAAAACACGTCAGCTTCATTCTCTGTTAGTTGTGAGCTGAGAAGTGTTTAAACGTCATTTATTTGACTACAGTAAAGACATGTGAATCCCCAGTAATGGGTCAGCAGAAAGAAAGAGGCAAAAACTCGAGGATGACTGTTAACTTACTTTGTCCCACTGCACAGGACTGAAGGTAGAGGATGATGAGCAGAGCCAGGAGGAGAGAACGAGGACTGACGCTCATGACTGCAGCTTCAGCTCCAGGAGATGATCGTCAGTGATCTGAACAGCCTGTAATGAGGTGATTTCATCTTTCCCTTGGTTGTATTAGTAGATGGGAGGTTCGGGGGTGGTGGTTAGCATGTAGCTTAACCACTAAAAGAAGAGAGCCCTGCTTCTTCCAAAAACACACCTGTGGTTAACACCTAAAGTGAATCTACTTGTGCACAGACAAAGAGCATGAGTCATTACCAAGAACTGGACAAGGCCAATAATACAGAAACCACACAATAAATGAAGATGAGAATCTACAGCTTTATTTCTGGCCCTATAATTCTGTACATCCTACAAGTCATCTGTGAAATGTTAATGTTAAATTTGCTATGACTAAACACCAGTACATCAGTATACCAGAAACGCCATAACTTTGGGGTAATTTAGCCCTATTAGTGCTGTATAGAGTGCTATATAGAGTAAATACATATTTATAGAACCAGCAGTATTACAAAATAACGTTGATTAACTATGATTGAATTGATTGTTCACTGGATAATGCTGGTTATCAAATGCAGGTCCACATAAAGACGACATCTACCTCAAGCCAGAGATTTCTGAAAATATTCCTTACATTAACAGTGTGTCATCGACTGTCACGGTTGGCTCCTCCCACTACTCCATGTGCTCCTTTGTTTTGATCTTCCATGTGCTTCTTTGTTTTGGTATCCATAGTCCTGCCCCTCGTTTCATGTCTCCGTCCATGATTGTTTTCACCTGTCCCTGTGTATTTAAGGCCTGTGTTTGGCCCTTGTGTTTACTGGTCTTTGTCTCTTTTGTCTCTATTGTTGAATCTTGGAATCTCTGAATCTCTGAATCTCTGTTTGGTGTATGTTGGTTGTGTTGCTTGAATCTCTGTCTGTGTTGACTGAATTGTTATCTGCTTTGTTGGTTATTCTGGTTTATTCTGTCATGTCTGTGCATCATTCTGTCCGTATTGGCTCTATGACCCTGGTGACCCAGCTTTGGTGAGAAGACTAAAGGGAGATTTCCATGTGACTGCAGTGAAACTGGAGTGAGATCATCAGTCTGACACACATGCTCACATATCCGTTAATAGAGCGCTTAACTCATTTACACCACAACTCAGCCTTTAGCATGAAGACTTGAGGTCCTCAAACCAGTTCAACACAGCCTACATCGCACAGTAGTGGCTCAACACATCCTACACTGCCCTCCACAAATATTGGCACCCCTGGTAACCATGAGCAAAACAGGCTGTAAAAACATTCTTTATAGCTGATCCTTTTCAGCTTTAATTCAAAATATTAACAATATTTTAACAGCATAGCAAAGGATCTGAACCCATTCCTCCACACACTGTTACATATAAAGGTTCTGTTCAGGTACATTTTTGGTTCATTAAGGTAGAATCAGTGTGAATGTTCCCTCAAAGCTCCAGCAGTGGTTTTAAGGTCTGATTGTGAAAAGTTCCTGGTGAAAAGTTGGTATTTGTTCCTTTTCCTCACCGAATGTTTTAAAACAGAACAGTAGAATAAAAGCCTGGAGGCGAGGCAGGGTGTGTGGAGTCAGTACAGCTTAGAACAGATAATTTCAGTGGATTATGGTTCAGTTACGATCCCTGACTGAAGGTACTGAGATGGACCCCTGAGGGTCCCACCCTACTGACAGAAGGGCAACTGTCCCAGAGACAGTTCAGTACCTTTATTTCTGAGAGTGTGCAGAACCGCTCCAGCTCCCTCAGATTCTGAGCTCCACCCTGTGGACATCCCACACGTTTTCTATAGGGTTGAGGTCAGGGGGCTGGGGTGGCCACGGCAAAACCTTAATTCTGTGGTTAGTGAACCATTTTTGTGATCATTTTGAGGCGTGTTTTGGATCATTGTCCTGCTAGTAGATCCGACCATGGCCCAGTTTAAGCTCGCTGGCTGAGGCAGTCAGGTTTTGATTTTATTCCAGCTGGTTCTGGATGGAGTTTGTGAAAACATGTATCTGAATAAACTGTCCTGGGCCTTTGGAGATCCAGCACCATAGTTCTCTGTGAGGATGAGGTACTTTTCTGCATGGCTGTCTCCAAACTCACCTCTGGTGTCTGTTGCCAAAAATATCTATTTGGGTCTCATCTGATCACAGAACACAGTCACTGAGAGCTCTGTAATATCTATCAAACTGTAGGTGCTTGAGTTTGTTGGTTCATGACAGCAGAGGCTTTCTTAAAGCAACCCCACCCCCCCCCACCCCCCCCACCCCCACCCCCAAACAACTTGTGGTTATATAGGTGGTGTTTGATTGGTTTGAGAGACATTCTGACCCCAAGACCTAACTAATGTCTGCAATTTCCTCATCTGTGATCCCTGGAGATTCTTTGTCCACGCTCACCACCCTCCTCACTGTGTGTGGTATCAGTGTAGACATATGTCCTGTTCCCGGCAGGTTCTTAATATCTCCAGTTCTTCTTAATATTTGCCCCTGAAGTTCAGGACTCAAGTTTTCCTCCCCAGGAAAAAAATGAGTAATTTTGACAGGAAAATGAAAAAATACAGTACATTGAGACTAAAAGCTCTTAGACTCATCAGTGTAGAATGATCCTGTACATTGTATCAAATGCAGTATAGTTAAAACTGCACTGCCCTCCTGAGACTTTTCCTTATTTGCCTTATTTGTTACGTTTGTTATTTTACCAAAGTTAAAAGATCAGATCTGATAGAAATCTTATTTTGAGACCCCTCATCAACAATAATCATAAATAGAGATGTTTCTTTAAACTCTAGCTGCTCATCATTTTTGTTCTGTCTGCTAATGGCTGTACTGGCTCATTAGGCTTCCTGTTAGTGTGTCTGTGTGTGTGTCTGTGTATGTCTGTGTGTATTTGAGCACGAGGCTGACTAGCCTGTTGACTTTTAATCACATTTTATTTATTTTGGATGATGCCACTCCAACAACAACCATCAGTGTGAGCTTTCCAGCCATCAACTTCACCCCCGCTCCATCCAAAAAGTCCACCGGGCAGCGGGCCGCACCTGACCTGCAGAACTGTGGTTTAGCTCCGAGGGACATCCCCACCTCCAGAAGACCATCCGGCCAAGCTCCCTCCCAGACCCACACCCTGAGCGATCAGCCTGAACCCCCACGAGAAACTGCCGATCAAACACCACTGATCACCGAGCCGCGACTGCATCATTTACCCCCGCAACAAACCCGCAGGCCTCAACAAACCACCCTCATAGTTGGCGACTCGATCGTCAGGAACATTCAGCATCGCTCAGCTGCTGTCCACTCAGTCTCTGGTGCAAAGGTCTCTGACATTATGCTGCAGCTTCCCAGTCTTTTAAGAAAACACCACTCAGTGGAGAGGATAATAATCCATGTGGGATGTAACGACATCAGAAACCAGAGCACAGAACTGTTAAAAAAGGACTTCACGTGCCTGCTGTCCTCCATACAAAACTGTGGTAAATCTGTTTTTATTTCTGGACCAATTCCTTCACCAGGAAGAGGCTCAGGTCATTTTAGTAGACTTTTAAACCTTCATACCTGGCTTCAGAATACCTGCCTTTCCAAAGGTTTGACTTTTATAGACAATTTTAACCTCTTCTGGAACCGCCCCTCCTTCTATAGATCTGATGGGATTCATCTCAATAGGCTGGGTTCTCAGATTTTAGGACATAATATGTTTTACTCTGTTTTTAATTTGAAATGACAACTCAAGACCTACAATGCAAGTTCAATGACTATACCAGTAGTCATTAATAGTAGGAGACCTAGGACCAGCATTTTTACAAGAAATACCAAGAATCTTCATAATTTTAATGTTTTTATTAATCGTGATAATCTTATCAGCATTAAGCCATATCAAATTACCATAAACCCCCAAGAAAACTGTACTGATAACCCAATGAGTAGTCTTGAGAGTTTTAAGAAAAGAAAAGGTTTAGGTATAATCCATCTGAATATTAGAAGCCTACTACAAAAAGATAGAATGGATCATCTTAAAATCCTGGCTGCACAGTCTGATCCTGATATAATCGTTTTAACAGAGACCTTGCTTAGAAACTGTACCACTGATGAAGATATAGCTTTAAATGATTTTTATCCTCCATAGAAAAGACAGAGTTTCAAGGGGAGGGGGAGTTGCTATTTATACCAGTGTAAATTTACAAGCTAATGTTTTATGTGCAGTATCCAAAGAAAAATGTTAGGAGTTCTCAGCCCTCCAGGTTTCTCTCGGAAACAATAACTCTTTTGTTTTAATTGGGATATACAGGCCTCCCTCTGCCCCACACTCTGCAGTTGAGGAATCAGCAGATCTTTTATCCAAATTTAGTGCTTCTGAATTGCTGGTCCTTGGTGATTTTAACCTCAACTGGCTTTCTAATGCATCCGATGACTTAAAGGAAATATGTGGCAATCTTAACCTAACAGTTAATCAGTGAACCGACTCGCCCAAATCTGAAAGAACCCACCAAGTCAACCCTGATAGATGTAATACTTTCCAATAAAGCTGACAAAATTACTGCCTCAGGAGTTTTTGAACTTGGCATAAGTGATCATTGTCCCATCGGATGTATTAGAAACAGTTGCACAAACAAAACAGGCTCTCGTTGGTGGTTAGAAGAAATTTTAAGCATTTTAATGAGCAAGCTTTCCTTTCTGACTTAGCAATGAGTGAAATCCACCTTACACTAGAAATCTCAGATGTTGATGGGGCACTAAACCACTTCAGTAAAACTTTCCTAACAGTGGTAAACAAACATGCCCCATTCAAAAAGTCAAGAGTCAGAGACAGATCAAGTCCCTGGTTTACGGGTGAGGATTCCTCATTGTTTAAGGCCAGAAATAAAGCTTGGTCAACTGCTAGACGCTCAGGGGAGAGAGACCACTGGCTTAGCTTTAGACAGCTGAGAAATAAATGTACTTCTGCTGTTAGAAAAGCTAAATCAGAATATTACCTCAGCTTAATCACCAGCACTAGAAACCCTCAAAACCTCTGGAAAATAGCAAATTCTCTAAAAAATAATTCCCCCCTTTTTCCAACAAGCGTTTTAGTTGACGATCAGCTGATTTCTTCCCAGAAGGAAATATGTCAAGCCTTTAACTCACATTTTGCTGCAGCCGGCCACATCTTTGATAAGAATAGCACAAACCTATTGAATAAAACTGAACTCAACTCTACTGTTTCTAAAACGCATGGTCTCTTCTCACTCCAGCCATTTTCTCCTTATTTAGTTGCTAATGCCCTGGATAAAATTAATCCACGAAAAGCCACTGGAGAAGATGGGCTGGACCCCTTTTTATTGCGTCTCGCAGCCCCGATTATTTTAGAATTCATTTTATACATTTTTAATCTTTCAGTTTTATCTTGCAGAATTCCCAGTGTCTGGAAAACAGCTCATGTAATTCCTCTGCATAAAGGTGATGAGACAACAGAGTTGATCACACTCTTCTTTTACGGAACTTAGAAAAGATTGGCTTTGATGCAACTGCGCTGGACTGGACCCAAAACTACCTCACTGACAGAAATCAATGCATGACATTGAATAATTATAAATCAGAGTTGGTATCTGTATCTAAAGGTGTACCACAAGGTTCAATTTTGGGTCCAGTCTTATTTAATATCTACATAAATGATATTGCTACCTCTGCTTCAACCTCAGACTGCAAAATTCACCTTTATGCAGATGACATGATTTTATATTGCTCAGCTGATTCTATTCATGCTGCAACAAGAAAATTACAGAGCTCATTTAATGCTCTGCAGGTGGCGCTATATAAGCACAAACTAGTTTTAAATGCCACGAAAACTAAGTTCATGCTGTTTTCCAGATCTTTTAATATTGATTTTAGTACTGTAAATATTACTACCCTGAGAGGATCCACTATTGAGAGAGTCACGGAATATAAATACCTTGGCATATGGCTGGACAATAAACTCAGTTTTAAACCACACATAAATAAGTCAGTAAATGCCGACAGAAGCTGGGTTATTTTTATAGACATAAGTCCTGTTTCCCCACGCATGCCAGAAAAAGACTAGTTGAAGCAACTTTACTATCAGTGCTGGACTTTGGTGACGTTATCTATAAATATGCTCCCTCCAGCTCTCTCAAATTACTGGACCCAGTGTATCACTCTGCCCTGAGGGTCATCACTGGAGATCCGTACAGAACTCACCACTGTGAGCTGTATGCGAAAGTTGGGTGGCCCTCTTTAACGGGACGAAGGGAAAGACATTGGTTGATTTTTATTTATAAGACACTTTCCGGTCATTTGCCAGAATACATCACTTCATTGATGATTACAAATAACAGTAATTATCAGACTCGCTGTAGTAACTGGATCAGCTGCCAGATACCAAGAGTTTTTACTGAACTGGGAAAATCTGCTTTTAGTCACAGCACCAGCTGGAATTCACTACAGGACCCACTAAAACTCGGCTCACTGGCGTCACTCAGTCATTTTATACTTTTAATATCAAACCACCTTCAGAAAGCCTGCACCTGTTTTACTTAATCATATTTATTCGTAACTTTTATTTTTGTGTTAGTTCTCCTTAGTTCTTTATCTCTATTTATTTATTTATTTATTTATTTATTTATTTACTCTCATTTTATTTTAAAGTTTTTTTTATCATTACTTTTTTTTTATTTGTGATATTGTATTATTACCTTACTAATTTCTTATCTTACCTTTCTTATTTCTTACTTTTTATCTTAATTTCTTACCATTTCAATCTAAAATCTTTTATTCACTGTTATTTTAAATTATCTTTTAATTTAAAATGATTAAATGTAGTTATTATTTTCTTTGTCATGTCAATCACTGTTTTTGTAAATGCTCGGCTACATTGAAAATGAGGGTTGCCTTCAATGTACTTCCGAGTCAAAATAAAGGTTGATTGATTGATTTGTGTGTATGAGCCTGTGTGTATATGTGTGTCTGTGTATGTCTGTGTGTATTTGTATGTCTGTGTGTGTGTCTTTGTGTGTGTGTGCGAGTGTGTATGTGAGTGTGCATGTCTGTGTGAGCGAATGTGTATGTGAGTGTCTGCGTGTGTATTTGTGTGTGTGTGTGTGTGTGTGTGTGTGTGTGTGTGCGCGCAAGTGCAGGTTACACAATTAATAATGTCATTAAATACAAATATACTTAGATATACACTAAATATTTAGTTATATACTAAATATAACTTTAGGTTTTTTTTCTTTGTCTGAACAGAGACGATCAAACTAAATTAAACTTCTGTATTATTAAAGGAAATATAGTGTAAAGAGAAGATAAGCCAGTCTCCCAGTAATGTAGAGAGAATTTAACCACACAGTCCAGTTTAGGGAGAAATTTCAAACATCTTTAATATCAGGTCTTAACAGTTTCACAACCCATTTTCTTCATGATCCGCTGCACCCACTTGACACCGGGGTCCACACACACCTGCTTCTTCTTCTTGATGGTAAAACTAGGAGAAAAAAAAGTAAGATAATCCTGTAAAATGTGCCTGATAGAATTAAAATGAAAGTTTAATTAAAGTTCAATAAACTTCTGTTGCAAAAGATCAGGCAGTGAAAGCGTACATCACTCTTGGACAGTCAGGTCCCATTTCTTCACACTTCATAACGGCACTGATAGGGATTGGTCTGGAATAGCAACTCAAACAGCATTTGCATGGTTCAGGTAGACCTGTGAGAACAGAGTAATAATAATAATAATAATAACAATAATAATAATAATAATAATAATAATAATGAGTAATAATAACATTCGTCATCATCATAATAAAACGTTGCTTTCATGATTTCAGTTAGCCTAAATACTGAAGGATCAGGTGACCACTAGTTAAATTATATATTTACAGTATTACTGTATCTATTGAGTTAAAGGTGTTTTTAGTATGAGATTTAAATTTTCTCAGTATCTGAATAAAAAGCAAAAGTGAAATATTAAATCAACAGAAAAGTTTACAAAGGAGAAACAACAAAAAGCGCACAAACTGTTGAAATGTGATGTTAAATAAGTGGGATTTAAATTCTCTATATTTGTTGTCATGGCGACGTCTGGTTCCTATCACCACCACTGTAAAGACATCCGAACCGTTTCATACCGAACCCACTCTGAGTCACTCTGTCTAACAAACAAACTAGGTGTGAAAGAACAAGTAAGACCACACGGACGCTGCAGACTGAAGTCTTTTCTTCATACGTGACACAGATCTGTTTTTGAGTTGTATGGAAAAAATGGAAAAACACACCAAATCCGAATGTTTCAATTCTGATTTGAGCCTCTTTCATACAGTCAGATCCATGAACACTGTGAGGTTTTTAAACACCTCAGTGTCTCTGCTGGACTGAGAACAGTCCACCAACCAAAAACATGCAGCCAGCAGCGTCCTGTGACACTGATGAAGGACTAGAGGATGACCGACACAAACTGTGCAGCAGCAGATGAGCTGTCGTCTCTGACTTTACATCTACAAGGTGGACCGACAAGGTCAGAGTGTCTAATAGAGTGGACAGTGAGTGGACACAGTGTTTAAAAACTCCTGCTGGGTCTGATCCACTCGAACAAGCACAACACACACTAACACACCACCACCACGTCAGCGTTACTGCAGTGATGAGAATGACCCACCACCCAAATAGCACCTACTCTGTGAGGGTCCATGGGGGTCCTGACCACTGAAGAACAGGGTAACAGAGTATCAGAGAAACAGATGGACCACAGTCAACTAAACCACAGTTCACTTGTAAGTGAACCGAGGCCCAACATTTCTGAAGTGCTGTCCTGAGACTTAATACTAATAAATAAAACAATTACAAGTAGCAAATTACATAATCACAGCAGATACAGTCATTCAGGGACTACACAGGATACTCTGTGGTATGAAGGAGCCAAAACCTTGAGGATGGACTTTAACCTACTGTTTCCCAATGCACAGGACTGAAGGTAGAGGATGACCAGCAGACCCAGGAGGAGAGAACGAGGACGGACGATCATGGCTGCAGCTTCAGCTCCAGGAGGTGATGATCTATGATCTGAACTGAACTGTAAAGAGGAGAATACCATCTGACTCTGAGGCTTTTATCTGAGCCAAACATCTCTTGGACTGATGCACAGTACTGATAAAATAAAATGATAGAAAATTGGACGTGGCTCCTTTAAGGCTGTGAGATCATGTGAAAGTTATTACACGCCTACAGTGAAGAAGGAAAAGAGGGAGGAGAAACCACTGGTGAGTCACTTTCACAGCTCACAGGAAGTCGCAGGAAGTTGTAACTACACCCATATTATTGGTTTCTGTATGGAGTTCAAATCTTCACATGACCTCAAGCAAAACTGTATCTCTTAAACTATATTGGTCTGTATGTGACACTTTAATTTCTCACTCTCATCACTACAGAACTTATCTTAGATACCTTAGTTTCAAACTAGTTACAGAATATTTCATAGTAACTTCTGAATTGTTTTTAGTAGTCAATGAATAACTCATAGAAGATACTAAATCATGTAATTGTAGTAACAGTTACTGAGTAATTCATTGTAAATACTAAATAACTTATACTAGATAAAGAATAATTAACAGTACATAATTAATGACTAGAGAATAAGTAGATACAATTGGTCAAAAATTAGTTCCATCCATCCTCAACTGCTTATCTGAATCCGGGTCGCGGGGGCAGCAGCCTAAGCAAAGAAGCCCAGGCCTCCCTCTCCCCCGCCACCTCCTATAGCTCTTCTGGAGGGATACCACAATAAGGCAAGACCTTATTTCCCATTACGAGCCATCACGACTACTCAGATCACAGAGTGCTGGCTTATTAATAGTCCCCAGAATTCCTAAGGCTGCAGCTGGGGGGGAAGAGCTTTTTCTTATAAAGCCCCCAAACTCTGGAACAATCTTCCAGAAACTGTTCGGGACTCAGACACAGTCTCAATCTTTAAGACTAGGCTGAAAACTCACTTGTTCAGTTTAGCTTTTGGTAGCTAATGTTCCCCCTTAGATAAAGGCAGCAGATCCAGGGGTCCATGGACACAGGGAATTATAGTAAACTGAGACGCTGGTGCCGTCGTCCCGCTGCTCGCACGCGGTCACTCAAGTTTGTGGACGGTGGAGTGGAGGGATGCCGAACTGTTTCAGAGTGCTGCCGTGTCTGTGTGTCCTTCTGGTTCTCTCCTTTTAGTTAAGCTGTCATAGTCAGATCTGCCGGAGTCGTTAGCCACACTCTGTAAATGTTTACATCCCCTGTTTATGTACAAGCAGACAGAATAAAACTAATTCCCTCTCCCTGCCTTTTTTCCGAGTATACAATCACCCACATGTCCGGCCGGACACTGATGGATGACTGACTGTCAAGCCCTCCTGCTACCAACTTCAGACCAGCTGCCCACGCCCAGCTACCACCACCTACCTTGGACCAACTGCCCACCCTACACTGATGTTTTCATAGACTCTTGGCTATTACTGCTATTAATACTACTGCTATTACTATTAGTAGTATAATCACTTGTAGGTAGTTTGACCAGAGGAGGATAGATTTGATTTGATTTGATAACGAGGCGTTCCCAAGACAGTCAAGAGATATAATCCCTCCAACGTGTCCTGGGTCTTCCCCGGGGTCTCCTCCCTGTCGGACATGTCTGGAACACCTCCCTAGGGAGGCGTCTAGAGGCCATCCTTACCAGATGCCCGAACCACCTCAACTGGCTTCTCTCAACGTGGAGGAGCAGCGGCTCTACTCCGCGCCTCTCCTGAATCGCCGATCTTCTCACCCTATCTCTAAGAGAGAGCCCAGTGACCCTGCAGAGAAAGCTCATTTCGGCCGTTGTATCCGCGATCTTGTTCTTCCGGTCACTACCCAAAGCTTGTGACCAGAGGTGAGAGTCGGAACGTAGACTGACCGGTAAATTGACAGCTTCGCCTTCTGGCTCAGCTCTCTCTTCACCATGACGGACCGGTATAGGGTCCGCATCACTGCAGACGCCGCACCAATCCGCCTGTCAACCTCTCGCTCCATCCTTCCTTCACTCGTGAACAAAATCATCATTTAACAAAATCAGATTTAGAGGTGATGGGCCAGACAAAAGGTGATCCAAAAACCCCATATGATGAAAAAGAACAGGACCCAGTTTGCCCAGATTAGGTTTACCGGGGCCTCACCCTGGAGCCAGGCCTGGGGGAGGGGCTCCTCGGCGAGCGCCTGGTGGCTAGGCCTTTACCCATGGGTCCTGGCCGGGCTCAGCCCGAAAAAGCAAGCAAACAAACAAAATTTATTTATATAGCGCTTTTTACAACAGGTGTTGTCACAAAGCAGCTTTACAGAACAATCAGTATTACAGAGAGAAGAGAAAAGAAAAGAAAATCCGGGTCAGAGCCCCCATGAGCAAGCCAGCGGCGACGGTGGCAAGGAAAAACTCCCTAAAAGAGGAAGAAACCTTGAGAGGAACCAAGACTCAGAAGGGGAACCCATCCTCCTATGGTCGACACCGGACAGCAAACATTATTAGTATGAAGTATTATAGTAAAGTGGGAAAGAGAAGATCTGAGGGTGAGGACTGCACAGCGCTGTACAGCAAGAAGCTCAGTGGTGGTCAAACCGGTCCAGAAGGCTGGTGAGCAGCGGCACCAATCAAGGCAGTAGAGGCAACAGCATCAGGCGCACAGGATGGGCAGCTGATCAGCTCGGCAGAGAAAGGAAAGAAAAACACAGAGTTAGTACTGTAAAGAGTGGCTGACCAGAGATTACAGTATAACAGAGCAGCAGAGACTCCAGCAGGTCTAGACCAGACAGGGAAAACTAGTCACCAAATGCTTGACTGTACAAGTAAGTTTTTAGCCTAGACTTAAAGACTGAGGCTGTGTCTGATTCCCGAACATTGGCAGGAAGATTATTCCAGAGCTGGGGGGCTTTGTATGAGAAAGCTCTCCCCCCTGATGTAGCTTTATTTATTCTAGGTACCAGTAGTAAGCCAGCACCTTGTGATCTAAGTAGGCGCGATGGTTCATAGTGGGAGAGGAGCTCACTCAGGTACTGAGGGGTGAGCCCGTTTAGAGCTTTATAGTCAGTAATAGAATTTTATAAATCAATGTGAAGTTTAACTGGTAACCAGTGCAGGTTTGATAAAACTGGGCTAATATGGTCGAACTTTCTGGCTCTTGTGAGACTCTAGCTGCAGCATTCTGGACCAGCTGAAGCTTGTTGAGGCTTTTGCTGGGACATCCAGACAGCAGGGCATTACAATAATCTAGCCTTGAAGTAATAAATGCATAAACTAGCTTTTCTGCGTCCTGTAGGGATAATGCATTTCGTAATTTAGCGATATTGCGGAGATGCAGGAAAGCTGTTCTAGTGATATTAGTTATATGTGTGTCGAAGGACAGATCAGCGTCTATCATGACACCAAGATTTTTAACAGATAAGCTTGATGCAGCTGAGAGATTGTTAAGTGTTAAGTTAGACAGTTTGTTTCTAGCTAATTTTGAACAAAGAAGCAGGACCTCTGTTTTATCTGAGTTAAGTAGCAGAAAATTTCTTGACATCCAATCTTTCATGTCTTTTATACAGTCCTCACTCTTAACAAGTTTAATTTTATCATCCGGTTTGCTTGATATATATAACTGGGTGTCATCGGCATAGCAGTGGAAATTTATGCCGAGTTTACTGATAATGGTGCCTAATGGTAGCATATATATTGTGAATAATATAGGTCCTAAAACAGAGCCTTGTGGAACACCTTACATTAGTTTTTCAAGAACAGATGATTCACCCTTTACATTAACAAACTGATAGCGATCAATGAGGTAGGACCTGAACCAGGAAAGAGCTGTTCCTGTTACCCCTACAAGGTTTTCTAGTCTATGTAGTAGGAGAGAGTGGTCTATTGTGTCAAATGCTGCACTAAGGTCAAGGAGGACTAGCAAAGACACATTTCCTTGGTCCGTGAATAATAAAAGATCATTTATAATTTTTACTATTGCTGTTTCTGTACTTATCAGATGTGGCCTAAAACCAGACTGAAATTTTTCATGTAGATTATTCCTATGCAAATAAGAGCTTAATTGTTTGGTTACCACTTTTTCCAGGATCTTAGACATAAAGGGGAGATTTGAGATAGGTCTATAATTTGATAGTTCACAGGGATCAAGGTTAGCTTTCTTAATCAGCAGTCTAATTACTGCAAGTTTAAAAGTTTTTGGGATGTATCCAAGACTAAGACAGGAGTTTATTATTGACATAATAGGCTTGGTTATTTCTGGTAAGATTTCCTTGAGTAGACCTGTAGGAATTGGGTCCAAATTAGAATACTTCGTTTTCTTGAAGTAAGGTAAACGATTCCAGCCTCTCTGCAGTGACTGTAATATTCTCAGGGTCTAGACTGGAATTATAAGCCAGCAGGTTTGTGGAGTTTAACTGTGTGTTCAGAATTTTTTCAGAAGGTCTGGAAGGCCATCTGCGGCGCTGGCGTTCCCAGGGACCAGGTGGGGCTGGGGCTGGCGTGAGAACGGCGTCTCCCGGTGTTCGAAGAGTCGAAGCTGGCGCAACCACAGAGGGGCAAACTTCCCGGGAGGCTTCGAGCTGTGACTTCTGCTGAAGGAGCTCGTCCTGCCTCTTCAGGAGGGTGGTGATCTGCCGGTCCAGCCAGGCCAACTCAGAGCTCAGGGCCTGGAGAGCTCGGTCCTGGCAAGACACCATGTTGAAAGGGCTGAGGAGAACCTGTGTAAGAGAAGAGAAATAGAAAGAGAGAGGGAGAAAACAAAAAGAGGGAAAAGGCGTGAGGGGTTAGCGGTCTGAAAGTGTTAATTAAGTGAAGTGAAGTGAAAGTTGAACGCTGCTCAATCTGAAGTTCTAAGCTGTGGTGCTCTCTGTTGCTCTCTGAAAGTGTTAATTATTGAAGTCTACATGGGACCAGTCTCCCATGGACCCACCACCCGTGGGAGAGGCGCTTATGGGGGCCCTGTGCAGTGTGTATGGGGTGGCGGCCGAAGGCGGGGGCCTTGGCATTCTGATCCTTGGCTACTGAAACTGGCTCTTGGGATGTCATTAAAGCTCCTGTAAATGTAATCCGTAGGTGTTCCAATACTTTTATCCATGTAGTGTATTGTGTATTCTGTGTGCCTTAATGATCATTAATATTTGTCATTTTTATCATTATAGTATCTTTCACTCCCATTTTTTTCTCCAAACCAGAACACAGAACTCTAAATCACAGCCCTAATGTTACTGAGATAGCACTCTCCTTCTCATGTTCTATTGCTGACTTATCTCCCAATAACACTGAAGTTCCCCAAATAGCTGTTTATAAGGATGTGAGATGTCTGGATGTTGTTAACAGTCTGCAGTGTATGTGTCCTCAGTAGGGCAGCTGTGCTCTATTGTAGTCCACTTTACAGGGTGACTGGAATTCACCTATACAGGAGGTGCCTTCATGTTGCCCTCATAGTTCCCTGCAAAATGTAAAGTGCAGATTTAAAGGTATTTTTAGGGTGATTCTAAACCACAGGGAGTATAAAATGTTCCATTGGAAAGGAGCTTCAAACTGCACAGGAAGCAGTGAACAACAAGTCAAGACAAAGTTTATTTATATAGCGTTTTTTACAACAGGCACTGTCACAAAGCAGCTTTAGAGAAAAATCCAGGTCAGAGCCCCCATGAGCATCATTAGTGATGACAATGGCAAGGAAAACTCTCTAAGAACAAGAGGAAGAAACCCTGAGAGGACCCAAGACTCAAAAGGGGAACCTATCCCCCTCTGGTAGACACCAGATATCAAAACAATAACTTAAGAGCAAAAGTATCGTTTGTTTACCATAACAAAGTCAAAACATCATTATGTATGAAATTCAGCAGGCATCTCTTTTGGAGATCCACATCTATTATAAGAGGAGGACATTCTGTCATTTGTGATCTACTGGCTCCATAATGGCATATAATGCTTGGACCCCGGTGATTGCAACATGCCATGTATTTTGTAGAACACGTGTCAGACTCTGGTCCTTGTGTGCCAAAACACTCCAGAGGGAACCCACCCCCTTCTGGTTGACACCAGATAACAAGCAGTAACATGAGCGAAATGAACAGAGAATAAGATTTTAATGTTAGTATAAGATACGGAAAAGAGGTAAAGCAGGAGAAGCAGTGTCTATGATTAAATAGTTCATTATGAGGAGGGTCAGTTCATGCAGGGTGAGCTTTGCACAGCATTATCCCTTTGCAGAAAGCCTCAGGAAAGTTTACCCACCAGTCACTCCATATCTCTTGAAGATGTGAATTGCTTGGTGTTTAATTGTAATTCTGCAGGACATTCCGAAGGAAGGAATTTAGTCACTGTAACTCATATCCCGTCTTCAAGTGTACAGGGAATATAACAGTACTGCTTAGCAACCGTGTGTTGTGGAACATAGCTAGGATGCATAATCTACTTTACTGAAGGAAAATTTGTGTTATCATGGATACCGGATGTCATAATTGGGGTTTCGCATCATTAAAGCTTGTTCTACAGTTATGGTAATGTTGGAATTCAGAATGTCTGTGTCGCGCTTCTAATTCTGCTGCAGGGTCTTTATCTTAAGACCAGCTTCAGACCAGCTGCCCACCCTACACTGATGTTTTCATAGTTTCATAGTAGCTATTCCTACTACTAATACTACTGCTATTAGTATTAGTAGTATAATGATCTGTAGGTAGTCTGACCAGAGGAGGACGGGTCCCCTCTGGTGAGCCTTGGTTCCTCCCAAGGTTTCTCCCTCAGCTCTGAGGGAGGTTCTCCTTGCCACTGTCGCCCCTGGCTTGCTCACCTGGGGGTTATTACATTCTTGTTAAAACTTTGTTTTTACTGGAATTCTGTGAAGCTGCTTTGTGACAACATCGGTTGTAAAAAGCGCTACAAATAAATTTGATTTGATTTGATATCTTTGCTCCCTGGTCTTCACATTGAGGGCTGTTTGTACTTTGTTTACTGTACATTTTAACATTTGCATATCACTTCATATCAAGATAGGAAATGAAGGCAATTCTCTAAGGAAACCTCATTGGGGCTGGAGAGTTAGGGTGGTAATGTTAGCTTGTGCCCTATTCAGAAACGGTAAGCCAGCATGTAGCCTGCTGTCTGTTTGAGGACCAGGTGTGATGAACCTTCTTCATTGTTTAGCTCATGTTACACAGCAGTTTCTAGTTTCTATGGTTTAAGTGTTTTACTATGAAGGTTTTATCACAGATTTATAAACCACAGTGTCAAAGGGCCTTGCATTTGGTCTGTGGTGGACAGTTAGTGTTCAAGTGTTAGCATTAGCTTGTGCCCTGTGCTAGCATTAGCTTGTGCCCTACCAATTGCATGTAGCCTGCTGTCTGCTATTTCACAGATGTTAATCCTTGGCAAGCTAATGTTACACAGCTCTTTCTGTCTTAAACTTTCATTTATTTAGTATTTTTTGTTATAAATTTGTAAACCACATTTCAAACACTACTGAACAATGTGATGTAAAGTTAGCTCGTTAATGGATCAGGGTTGGGAGGGTTACTTTAAATATGTAGTCCAGGACAGATTACTGACTACCTGTTAAAAACTTTATCTGTAATTTGATCCAAAGTATTACTATAATAATAATAATAATAAATTATATTTATATAGCGCCTTTCACAAACCCAAGGTTGCTTCACATAGCAAAAATAAAAAATAAAAAACTATACAGAGGAGGAGGAAGAAAAATGTGCATTAAACAGAAAAGTTAGATTTAAAAGAAGAAAGAGAAGAGCCTCCCTGAAGGATTGAGGACGCCAGAGTTTGGGGGCCATGGCACTAAAGGACGTCCCTCCCAAGGTGGAAAGTCTGGTGCGTGGAACAGCAAGTAAGTTACTGCAAGAAGACCTGAGAGAGCGAGAGGGGGTGTAAGCGGTCAGCAGCTCTCTGAGGCAGGGGGAGCAAGGCTATGCAAAGCTTTGAAAGTGAGAAGTAAGATTTTACTTCTCGGGACGGGACTGGCAGCCGGTGCAGCTGAGAGAGAACGGGGGTGATATGAGCTGAACGCTTAGTGTGGGTGAGAACTCCAGCTGCAGAGCTCTGAATGTACTGTAGCTTTTGGACAGACTTTACAGGGAGACCAACAAAGAGGGAGTTACAATAGTCAATGCAGGACATAATGAAGGAGAGAACCAGAGTTTTGGCATCTTTATCAGACAGGAACGGTCGGAATGCAGGAGAATGCAGTCTTGGTGAGGAACTTGATGTGCAGATCAAAATTAAGTGATGAGTCGAGGAAAACACCAAGATTTCTAACAACAGGTGCAGGCTTAACGAGCAGGCCATCAATACTAACTGAAAAATTGGATGACTTTGATAGTGAAGGTTTAAGGCCAACCAGTAAGACTTCAGTTTTATCAGTGTTTAGCATGAGAAAGTTAGAGCTTTTTACCAGAGACTGGACCAGAGACAGAGAAATCATTCAGACCAGTAGAGCAAATCAAATCAGAGTAAATCAAGAGTATGACCATGATGGTGAGTTGGAAAATCAACATGCTGCATCCAGTTAAAACACCCTAAAACGGAAATGAACTCAGATGTGAAACAACATTCAGTATCAACATGGATACTGAAGTCATCAAGCACAATTACGGCAGAGCAAAGAGATGAGATGATTGTGAGGAGTTCATTAACTTCACACAAGAAGCTTGCAGCAGGTTTGGGAGGGTGATAAACTAACAGGAACAGTAAAGGTGAGGAGGAAACAACCTTCAAGGCAATATATTCAAAGGTTGTAGTACTGAATAGGGAAAGTTCTTTGACCGTTAAACTGGAATGATGAACCACAGCCAGACCACCTCCTCTCCCTTTAAGTCAGGGTTTTGAGAGATAAATGTAGCCTGGGGGCGTCAGCATGTTTAAATGTAGGTAGTCACCGGGTTGTTGCCAGGTTTACGAAAGAAAAAACATATCCACTTTTTTCTAGGTGATGAGGTCGTTGATTAAGGAGGCTTTATTGGTTATGGATCGTGCGTTAAGATGGGCGAGGTTAAAGCAGCGACGGCTGGGAAGAGAAGGTTCAACCAGTTTTGAAAGTGGACGGAGATGGCCATGATTTACTCCACGGATGGCTTTAGTGTCACGCTGGCGAGCACGATTATATGCCCATAAAGGCCAGACCAATGTTTATTAATAAACAAATCTCTATTTGATGTGATGTGTTGGCTTGCATGGCATTATGACCTAAAACTAATGAAGCCTGCATGTTCAATTCCAGAAATGTCAGTGTAGCTCCCTAGAGTCACCAAAGGAGACTGTATCAGAAGCATGAGGTTCTGACCACTGAAAGGTTCCAGAGGAAAAACACTTTAAGAGCATAAGAAAGAATAATTCAAAAGGAAAAAGACCCAAAAGGAAAAATATCCTAACAGCAGGAAGGGGAACCACTGAGGGGAACCAAGTTGCAAAAAGACAAATTCCCTAATAAAATTAAGAAGAACCACTGAGAGGAAATAATATTCAAAGGGAAGAATATCCTAGGAGCATGAGGAAGAAACATTGAGATGAGCCACAAAAAGAAAACCTCCTTAAGAGCATGTAGAAGAACCACTGTTAGAAGCCTCAAAATGGGAACCCATTCTTCTCTGGGCCACATTGGTTAGTGCAGTTAGGATACCAGTAGGACCAGCTTTTAAGGCAAATTAAACAAAGGCTGGAAATATGAGAATACAGGATGGTAGATATGAAATACGTTAAGAAGTTCAGTATGAGTATAAGTAAGGATTACAACATCTAAAAATAGGTTAAGATGCAGCATGAGGTTCATTACAAATCATAGATAGATAGATAGATAGATAGATAGATAGATAGAAGTGGAATACCGTAACCAGCATGCTCAGCTCTGCCACCAGCACACTCTCCATTTAGCCTCTACTTCCCTGGGAGCAGCCACCTGACCAACCACACTGCAGGCACCTGAAGCGTTGCTGTAGGGCCGTGGTCAATGTCACTAAGTCATCATATTATCTGGTTTCCTTTTCTTTCTTCCTCACACAGACATGTAACTCCTGGCTTTTCGGCTGGCTGGACCTGTTGGGGAGGGGGCAGGCATAGCACTCAGTACCCCCTTCCTCCAGGCTATTATTTCTTCGCCATCTGTCTTCAAGTGTGGTGATGCGCTACTTGGCTTCTTCCAATTTCCCTGCCATTTCCCACCTCTGATACCAGTGTAGCAGTGTAGAATAAGACATAGAAAACTGCGCATACTGGCACGATGCTTTTTTTTTCTTCTTTTGAATAGTCTCATCAAGAGTGAGTCTTTACAAAGACCAAAAAAAAGCCCTACCCAGTACTCCCCAAAACAAATTTTGGGAAGGGTGTAACGTGTGGACATGATGCACAAGGAGGACAGACACTTCCAACACACTGTACCCCACCCTGCTCGGTAACAATCACACTAAAAACTTAACTATAGACTATAGCTAAGCCACAAACAACAGCAACAGTCCCTTTTTAAACTGGGATCATGGCACCTCTTGAGAGATAATTTACATAAGCCCCTTACAGCAGCACTGCCTGTAACAGACACCACAATTCTATTCATTAAACTCATTAATTCAGATATTTACTTTATTTATTGCACAAGCTTTTTATTATGAACTTGTCAGCCAAGTGAAGCATATTGAAAATAAGAATTCATGGAACAATGTGTCCATATCTGTGTTGTTCTATGAAATTTTGAGTTTGAGGTTTCAAATTTTGCAGAACCAGTTGGGCTCATTAGAGTCAGGCCTGGAGGTCTCAGGTGTAGGACGGGTTTGAGTTTCAGTCTCACATTCATGTCTAACTGGAGTCGACTCTGGTTTCGAGGACTTGGTTTCAGGTTGGGTTTGGACTTTGGTTTCATGTCCATCTGAAACTGTGGTTGGGTCAGGACTCAAGGTCTCAGATGCAGGCCAGGTTTTGGTTTTAACTTCATGTTTGTGCAGCTTACTGGAACTTTCCAAACGTTTCCGGTCAACTGTGTGCATAATCTGCTGCACCCACATAAGGCCAGGCTCTGCACACATTTGACGACCGTTCAAGGTGGTAAAACTGTGGTAAAGAAAAGTTTCAATATTTAAGATTCTGACAGATAATCCTGTAACATGACAGCCTGATACAATTCAAATTCAGTTAAAGTGCTGTTACAAGATACATTATGTCTAAATGACACCAATCACAGTAATCAGAACAACAATTATAAGTGAATATCATTCTTTCTCCTACAATATTAATAAAGGATGGTGTGGAAACTTACATCACTCCAGCTTTTGGACAGTCATTTGTAGTTTTCTTATACATTGTTACTGCTCTTATAGGAATTTGAGTCTTAATGAAAGTGTAACAGCACGACAGGTAGTATGAATCTGTATGGAAATAATAATAACAATAATAATAATAATAATAATAACAACATTAAATGATGTAGTAAAGACTGAGGAGGTGATGTAGTGTAGTGAACTGTAAATGACAGTGTTATTGAGTGTAATGATGCTACAGCAGGTGTGATCGTCTCTAACTTTACTCTTCTTGTTAATACTGTGAATAAAGCTGCAGTCTGTCTGAATGAGGGAAACAATGTTCCCCCTTCATACTCATATATGCTAGAATAGTGAGCTGTGCAGTAATACAACGTGTAAATCACCACAACAAAACCATGAATTCACAATGACAGGTAAGCAAAGCGAAAGAGCCAAAAACTCGAGGGTAAACTTTAACTTACTGCCAGCCATCAAACAGGACTGAAGGTACAGGAGGATCAGCAGAACCAGGAGGAGAGAACGAGCACACACACTCATGACTGCAGCTTCAGCTCCGGGAGGTGATCGTCGATGATCTGGCCAGTGCTGTAAGGAGGTGATTTCATCTCTTTCAGACAGGCAAAGATAAAGACAAACAGAAAGTAAAGGCTTGCATTCACAAAAAGACTGTCTGTGGTTTAAGAAGAAACAGGCAGACTGCCGGAAACATCTCTGTGGTTTTAACACCTAAAGTGAGTCTGATTGGGCCCAGAAAGAGCACAAGTCATTAGAGAGGACTTAACAAGACCAATCAAAAAAGAATCAAAGTTGGAAGTCTTCAGTTTTATTTCTTACACCATACTTCTATACATCTGCAAATTCACAGTATTTTGTTGAAACTGATATGCGGCATTGTGGACACTGTGTACCAGCACTGCCAAATTAATGCATACAATAATCAACCGGGGTTGATTTCAAAACAAAAAGGAAGTTCTGAAGGGTGTGGTGGGTGAGAGCAAGAATTGGCAACCGCACAAAATTAAAAACATAGTGGTGAAAGTGTCACAAGTCCCTTCTGGCCCCAGCTCACATAAGAACCCCATTTCCCAGAATACTATGGGAGATCACATGACCGTTGGACTTCCACAATCCACCAATCACCATTCACATTCACCTGAATACTGATCTGTTGCATCTGCAGTGTTTGTGATGTGACCAGTCTTAGTTTAGGCTTAAGGTTAGTTACTTAGGTCTTGCTTCTTCCAGTAGAACTCCTGAGCGTTTCCAGATTGTTGTTTAGCCTTTGTTGTTTATTCAAATAGTGATGATGTGAAGGTGATGAAGGACGTGAAGGTGATGAGCCAATGAGCATGCGCGTGAAGCCGGAAATGGGAAAACTAGAGGCCAGCGGCCTCTTCTGTCTCCTTCACATCATGGCAGATTCATGTGGTGTCACTATTACAGCCAGCTGCACTGAGGGGATGCTAGATCTGAAGCAGAAAACAAAGTAGCTGCTACCAAAAGTGAGTAGAACTGAGTCGACTTGACCTGTAGTCCCTTCCAGAGGGCAAGAGGGTGAAGAGGTGGTGACCTGGGTGGGATGTGCCTCTTATAACGAGTGTTGTAGGTGTCCACCAGCACAGGTAGCTGTGTGTTGATGACTTCTTGGCTGATTTGTTGACTCTGTGAAGAGCCTACTAGTCTGCTATGCTTTCTATGGGGCAGCAATGGAAGATCACCAGAAGCTGCTGGGTTAAGTTGGCCTTCTTTAGTGTCCTAAGGAAGTAGAGCAGCTTCTGTGCCTTCTTCACCAGTAAAGTGGTGTCGACAGAGCCACGAGCGCTTTTTCCTCATGTGTGACACAGATGTGTGTCTGTGTGTCAGTGTGAACAGATAAACACACCTGAATCTGATATTTTCTTTTTATTCTTCTTTCTTTTTTATTTGAGGAACCAAACAGATACATCAGACAAGTGGAGAAAACAGGATGATAAACAGTAGAGAAAACAACGAATAGCCTCTAATGGCTTAGTTCACTGGTATGATTACATATACCCTACAACACCACACACACACACACACACATACACACACACATTCGTACACACATTGACACAGCAAAACTTTCCATCCATGCATTCAATCCGGCCGCATAACCTGGAGTGTATCAAAAAACAAAAGAAAACACTTCCATTTAGCATAAAATGCAGCAGTGTTACCCTTTACTGTGAATCTAATCTTCTCCAATTTAGAGTGAAGAGGTGCTGTAGTGAAGGGTGAAGAGGCGATGTAGTGAAGGGTGAAGAGGTGATGTAGTGAAGAGTGAAGAGGTGATATAGTGAAGGGTGAAGAGGTGATGTAGTGAAGAGTGAAGAGGTGATATAGTGAAGGGTGAAGAGGTGATGTAGTGAAGAGTGAAGAGGTGCTGTAGTGAAGAGTGAAGAGGTGCTGTAGTGAAGAGTGAAGAGGTGATGTAGTGAAGGGTGAAGAGGCGATGTAGTGAAGAGTGAAGAGGTGATGTAGTGAAGTGTGAAGAGGTGGTGTAGTGAAGAGTGAAGAGGTGCTGTAGTAAAGAGTGAAGAGGTGCTGTAGTAAAGAGTGAGGAGGTGCTGTAATAAAGAGTGAGGAGGTGCTGTAGTAAAGAGTGAAGAAGTGCTGTAGTAAAGAGTGAGGAGGTGCTGTAGTGAAGAGTGAGGAGGTGCTGTAGTAAAGAGTGAGGAGATGCTGTAGTGAAGAGTGAGGAGGTGCTGTAGTGAAGAGTGAGGAGGTGCTGTAGTAAAGAGTGAGGAGGTGCTGTAGTAAAGAGTGAAGAGGTGCTGTAGTAAAGAGTGAGGAGGTGCTGTAGTAAAGAGTGAAGAGGTGCTGTAGTAAAGAGTGAGGAGGTGCTGTAGTAAAGAGTGAAGAGGTGCTGTAGTAAAGAGTGAGGAGGTGCTGTAGTAAAGAGTGAAGAGGTGATGTAGTAAAGAGTGAAGAGGTGCTGTAGTAAAGAGTGAGGTGGTGCTGTAGTAAAGAGTGAAGAGGTGCTGTAGTAAAGAGTGAAGAGATGCTGTAGTAAAGAGAGGTGGTGCTGTAGTAAAGAGTGAAGAGGTGCTGTAGTAAAGAGTGAGGCGGTGCTGTAGTAAAGAGTGAGGCGGTGCTGTAGTAAAGAGTGAGGAGGTGCTGTAGTAGAGTGAAGAGGTGCTGTAGTGAAGAGTGAGGAGGTGATGTAGTAAAGAGTGAAGAGGTGCTGTAGTAAAGAGTGAAGAGGTGCTGTAGTGAAGAGTGAAGAGGTGCTGTAGTAAAGAGTGAAAATGTGATGTAGTAAAGAGTGAGGAGGTGCTGTAGTAAAGAGTAAAAAGGTGCTGTAGTAAAGAGTGAAGAGGTGCTGTAGTAAAGAGTGAGGCGGTGCTGTAGTAAAGAGTGAAGAGGTGCTGTAGTAAAGAGTGAGGAGGTGCTGTAGTAAAGAGTGAAGAGGTGCTGTAGTAAAGAGTGAGGAGGTGCTGTAGTAAAGAGTGAGGAGGTGCTGTAGTAAAGAGTGAGGCGGTGCTGTAGTAAAGAGTGAGGAGGTGCTGTAGTAAAGAGTGAGGAGGTGCTGTAGTAAAGAGTGAGGAGGTGCTGTAGTAAAGAGTGAGGAGGTGCTGTAGTAAAGAGTGAGGCGGTGCTGTAGTAAAGAGTGAGGAGGTGCTGTAGTAAAGAGTGAGGAGGTGCTGTAGTAAAGAGTGAGGCGGTGCTGTAGTAAAGAGTGAGGAGGTGCTGTAGTAAAGAGTGAGGAGGTGCTGTAGTAAAGAGTGAGGCGGTGCTGTAGTAAAGAGTGAGGCGGTGCTGTAGTAAAGAGTGAGGCGGTGCTGTAGTAAAGAGTGAAGAGGTGCTGTAGTAAAGAGTGAGGAGGTGCTGTAGTGAAGAGTGAGGTGGTGATGTAGTAAAGAGTGAGGAGGTGCTGTAGTAAAGAATGAGGAGGTGCTGTAGTAAAGAGTGAGGTGGTGCTGTAGTAAAGAGTGAGGAGGTGCTGTAGTAAAGAGTGAGGAGGTGCTGTAGTGAACTGTAGATGACAGTGTTAGTGAGTGTAATGGTGCTACAGCAGGTCTGATCGTCTCTAACTTCATTCTTCTTATTAACACTGTGAATGAAGCTGCAGTGCTACAATCTATCAGTTCATCCACACACACAAACACTACAGCCTGAGTGAGGAAATAAAGTGTGTGCCCAGTTTTAACTCATTTATGTTAGTTAGTGAATAAGCCAAGATGTCATTCAATGGATAAATTATTTCCCTACAATAAAGATGTTCATTCCCATAACATGTAAGCAGATGTAACATCTGACACATGTAAAACACACACACACACACACAAACACAAGACTTCAGGTTTTTGTGGTTAATGCAAAGAAAAAGACACAGGGGAAAAAGCTCAGCTTCTACCGGAAATGTCACTGTGGTTTTATCACCAAAAGAGTCTGATTGCGCACAGATAAAGAGCATCAGCCATTACAGAGAACTGTACAAGACCAACAATAAGCAAATGACACAATAAATAATGATGAAAACTTCAGCTTTATTTCTGATATTGTAGTTCTGCACAACCCCATTTCCACAAAAGTCGGGACACTGTGCAAAATGTAAATAAAAACAAAATGCAATGATGTGCAAATCATTTAAACCCTATATTTCATTGTAAATAGTGCAAAGACAACATATTAAATGTTGAAACTAAGAAATGTAGTTTTTTGGAAAAAAAAATTGCCCATTTAGAACTTGATGCCAACAACATGTTCCCAAAACGTTGGGACAGGGGAACAAAAGGCTGGTAAATTTGTGTAATGCTAAAAACAACACCTGGTGTCTCACTGGCAACAGGTCAGTAACATGACATGATGATAAAAGAACATCTCAGAGAGGCGGAGTCTTTAAGAAGTAAAGAAGAGGAGAGATTCAAGTTAATTAATTGTAATACCTTATTACATAATTGGGAATGTATTATATCTATAATACAGTGCAGGCTGCAGATGTAATGTAATGGGAAGAAAAGAGGCAGCATGCAAGCAAAAGTCCTTGTCTTTACTAAAAGCCATGATGAAAGAATCCACAAAGTAACAAAATAATAAGACTGAAGACAAAAGAACACGAAGAGGACTAGAAAACTAACGAAGATAATGAAACCAGGGCCTCAGAACACAAAGCACCGACAAACCAAAAGGACCCAACAAGAGGTATAAATACACAAACCAGAAACACCTGGGAAAAATTAGGGGGTGCGGCTACAGACACAAAGGTAGGAAAGTGGAGGAGACAAAGACCAGAACGACAGGAGCACATGGAACAAGAAAACAAAGACTGAAACAGAGAAAGACAAGGGCACAGAAAGATAAGATGTCACATCAGACCTCTCACAATAGCTACATTAACATGTGGCCTAATAATCTGAATACAGTTTCTATCTGATTGGACAAGGTGGGTTATCCTGTACATATGATAGCCATATAAACGCCTGTATCCAATTACATTCCCTATCGGAAAGTTTAAGTCTGTTCTGCATGTTCGTCACAGTGAAAATTTATATCTGATCTTTAAAAGACGGCGGTGGGACGGACGTCCAGCTTATGTGTCTCAGAACACGACGTCTTCCTCTCGGCCTTCTTTAATAAGGACATGTGAAGGACGTTTTCCTGAGTCTGACATCATTTTAAAGCAGTTAAAAACACAATCACTGCACACTGCTGCTCATCTCACTCTGACTGGACTCACAGGAAGTGTTGCTGGTTGTCAAGGTAACTTCTACACTAAGTGGTTCTCCACGCATGTGCATCGTTTTGGTTCTGATTACTTGTAGTGAGCAGGTAAATGAAGATTTTCTATCAGATTGCTCAGTAGAGTGAGAATAAACACCTCAGTCTTAATCTGTAATCCGAATGTGTTCAATCAAGCTACAATCTTTGCATGTAAACACAGACAATGGAAACATTTATCAGGAAACAGAATTACAAAGACTTAATGCTTTGTTTTGCCATAATATTCTATACTTAAAATATTGTTTCTTGTTTGTTTTTTGCAAGAACAGTTTTATTGAATAAGTATTTAGCTTGAAAAAAGTATATAAAACTGTAGATAAAATGTTCCTCTGTCAGCAGGACATTAGGGAAGAGCTGTGTAGAAGATACTGATGTGGAGAGAGGGAAATTTGAAGCAGACTTTAATAATGACATTGAGGAAACATCTACTTCTTTTTACCCTTTTGTTACAGTGGTTCCCTGGTTTGTTTTCATTTGTTTTATGTGATTGATTATATGAATCACATATAGATATATAGTTATAGACACTCTTTAAAAATCCTCACATTTAATTAAAAAATAACAACAATTAAAAAAAAATCTAGGGGAACGATGTTCCAATGAACTGAGCTGAGTTTCAGATCTTTACATGCCCAGCTGACACCACTACTTTTAGTTATACTGAAAACTAGAAAACTAAAGAATATCAATCAATCAATCAATCAATCAACCTTTATTTTTACTCAGAAGTACATCGAGGGCAACCCTCATTTTCAATGTAGCCGAGCATTTACAAAAACAGGGATTGACATGACAAAGAAAATAATAGCCACATTTAATCATTTTAAATTAAAAGAAAAATTAAAATAACAGTGAATAAAAGATGAAAATAAAAAAAACTTGAGGTTTAAATGATAAGAGAATCATATATCAATATAATATACAGGGAACCCTGACCGGCTCACTAGAGAGCTAAAAGGATAACTAATGTTTTTTACACAGAAAGTATAACTATGAGAAGCTTGAGAGGCCACAGAAACCCTGATAAGCAAATCCCAAAGGGATTAGTGGTTGGATAGTGTAGTGGGTAACACCTCTGCATTCTATGCTGTAGACTGGGGTTCAATCTCCCACCAGGCTAAGCACCCTACACTATACCAATAAGAGTCCTTGGGCAAGACTCCTAACACTACTTTTGTTAAATGATCACATTATAAGTTGCTCTAGATAAGAGTGTCAGCCAAATGCTATAAATGTAAAATGATTAAGTCTGGAGAGTATCAGAACGTCAAGAGACCAGGAGACCAGAGAGTAAACTCAGAGGCTTTCACCAAATTACCTGCCAGTCTGGTAAACACACTCTAAAAGGAAAATGTCAAGACTGAGCACGAAACTGTAGGGCAGCTTCTCTTTAGTAGAGGCAGGATCAGGTACCACTGCTGACCCTACATTACAGAGGATCAGCTCTGTGCCTCCCTCTGGTGGCTGGGGTAGCCTAGCATTACTGCACTTAAAAAATAAGTTTATTAAAGTGTGCCATTAGTATACATCAATTAAACCAAATATGAGGGCATGTACTCTAATTTTACTTTTTATGTATTTATTACAGATATATTATACAAAAATATATGTAAGTATACTTGGTTTATACTTACAAGTACGCAGAAAAGTTTAAGTATATTTGGCCTGTACTTGTACTTATACTTGTATACTCACATACTTGTTTGTGCTGATTCATATACTTGTGGCCTGTACTTGTAATTATACTTATATAATAGAAATTCTAAATCTATAACATGAAATATACTTTCATGAAATAAAAAGTAGGCTAGAAGTATATAACTAGTACCTATAAGCTCACTTATCGGTGCTGTCAACAAAGCCTTGTATGTCCATTTTTGTTGCTTTTTTGTTACTCAATACATCATCTTTAAATTTTATGAAGAATGGTCCAAAAGTAAAGGCCCAAAATTACTTGTATAAATATCTGGTTCCATTGACTTGCATTAAAAGTAAAGTATATTTATTTGAGATCAATGGTGAAAGCTAGATCCGTACCCAGAGACCTTCGTGCTTCAAGTACGGCTCGACTTGACCCACCATCTTGCAGATCACAAGGAAAACATGCCTCCAGACTGTTCTCTGTCCTGGCACCAAGGTGGTGGAATGAACTTCCCCTAAGTGTCCGAACAGCAGAATCACTTGCTGTCTTTAAACGACGTCTGAAGACCCGTCTCTTTACACTACACTTATCTAATCACTAACACCGTCTATTAAAGATCTTCACCTCTTTTATTGTTCACTGTATTTTATTACAAACTTTTTTTTCAGCAGGTTTAGTGTTGTGTAGACTCCGTGTTGAGTTGTAGGTATTTTTCTACTTGTTCTATTTGTTTTAGGTCTCAATGCACAGATAACTTCAGGTAGCAATTTAGAGCAAAGCTCTTTAAAATGATGTCGACCTTTATTAATATGAGATATTCTGAAGTAATGACAAGCACTTTTGTAAGTCGATCTGGATAAGAGCGTCTGCTAAATGCCATAAATGTAAATGTAAATGTAAATATATTTTGTCCTTCTCCTTTAAAGTTACCATTTTGAAGATACAAGGTTTTGTTCTGACAACAGCGATATGCTGTATTTCACAGTATAGTTGAAGTAGTAAATAAAACTTGTGTCCTCAAAGTTTACAACTCTTACACCTAAAGAATACTTAAAAATATACTTTTTTACTGATTGAGTAAAAAAAAAAGAGAAAGTATAAGTACACTACAAGAACATTGATATGTAACATTCAAGTATACTTACTACATAAAGTATATTCAAGAAGTATACTTAAACTTTACTTAAGTTCACTTAATAAACTGAATTTTAAGTATAGCTTTTTTTGTAAACAAAATTATACTTATGTATACTTGGCTTATACTTACAAGTATACAGAAAAGTTTAAGTATATTCAGCCTATACTTTTACTTAATCTTTTGAGTGAGTGGGTAGCACTGTTACCCCACAGCAAGAAAGGTCTGGGCTTGATTCCCAGCTGGGCGACCAGCATCCTTTCTGTGTGGAATTTGCATGTTCTCCCCATGTCTGTGTGGGTTTCCTCCCACAGTCCAAAGACGTGCAGTCAGGGCAATGGTTTTATATATAATTTTACTTGTGGTATATGTCAATCACACATACTTTTATGATTAAAAAGTGGGCCAATTTAGTCCCAACTAGTACTGAAATAGTACACTTACAAGTACATTCACAGGCCACTTTATTATTTCAGTTGCTTGTTAACACAAATAGCTAATCAGCCAATCACAGGGCCGCAACTCAACGCATTTAGGCATGTAGAGGTGATCGAGACAACTTGCTGAAGTGCAGACCGAGCATCAGAACGGGGAAGAAAGGGGATTTAAGGGGCTTTGAACGTGGCGTGGTTGTTGGTGCCAGACGGGCTGGTCTGAGTATTTCAGAAACTGCTGATCTACTGGGATTTTCACGCACAACCATCTCTAGGGTTTACAGAGAACGGTCAGAAAAAGAGGAAATATCCAGTGAGCGGTCAGTTGTGTGGATGAAAATGCCTTGTTGATGTGAGAGGTCAGAGGAGAATGGGCAGACTGGTTCCAGATGATAGAAAGGCGACAGTAACTCAAATAACCAACCAGAATCTCTGAGGAACGTTTCCAACACCTTGTTGAAAGTGTGCCATGAAGAATTAAGGCAGTTCTGAAGGCAAATGGGGGTCCAACATTTTACTAGCATTACTGTACCTAATAAAGTGTCCAGTAAGTGTGTATCACTAGTATATTGGTATTAGTATACTTACTACATAAAGTATTCTTAAGAAAAATACTTGAACTTTACTTAAGTTTAATTTATAAAATAAATTTAAGTATACTTTTTTGTAAGGCAGTATTTCTCAGAATAATTACAGTATTACAACAAAATACTGAAAAAAAAAAACACTTCCAGAATCAGTATAGCAGGACGTGACATCTTTTTTGCATAATGTAATCTGAGAACACGAACCAAAGAAGTGGCCATGGCTGAATAATGTGCACTTTTTATGGCGAACTCGAACACATTTTGGGTGGTGAGCCCAGCTGTCAACCAGCTATTAAGCTCCTGTGATGCTGGCTAAGACCAAACTGAAACTCCAGGAGTGACAAGCATTTGACATCATCTGGACATCATGACTGTTTACCTCTGGACGAGCCGCCTCGTGAAGCTCTGTTCTTTTGCACATGCGGGTCGGTTTAGGAGCTGATCTGTTCAGAATGATGTCGCATACAGATCACATTTAAAAGATACTGTGAACAGCCAAACAAAGAAAATCAGATTTGGTGTGAACAGAATTTCTGTGTGAACGTAGCTTAAATGTAGTTTTTCTTGTCAGCCATGAACACATTTTAACTTACATTCATCGTTTGGTTCTACATTTACTTTTTTATCAATACAGCCCATTTTGCCATTCGCAAATCGGATCTGTTATACACACCAATAAAACCATTAATTTTAAGTACAATAGAAAATCTATAAATAAAGTCACATTTTTGTTTAACTTGTACATAAAATTAAGTTGTATCACATTAAGTGCCTTGATGAAGAATGACAACATCTCAGCCTTCAGAGGAGCAAGGACCAAATGCTGGTAAGTTCTGCTCTTGTTCAGCAGTGCTAATTTTTTGTTAGCTCTCCTCTGAACTGGTCAGCCTGCTCTAACAAGGGCGGAATACCTTCTAACTACAGCAAATGTAGAATATTTTTTAAAAGAGTTATTTATCAGTAACCAGCTGCACTGTCAAGCTCTCACTCGTTTACATTTGAAAGGCGCAGATTTCAAAGCTAACAGCTACACAATGTGTTAGGATCACCTGTGTTTTTGCAACGATTGCTGTTTAGCGTGTAAATAAGGCACAACTGTAGCATAGGCTGTGCTGCTATGTTGAGTTATGAACATCTCATATCATTATCAGGGTATTTACCTTTACATTTTCCTTTCCGATTGAAGGTTTTTCTCTACTCTCTGAACAGGGTTGGGTAGCAATGGAATACATGGTGCTACATGATCAGGATGACTGTATTCTGTTGTATTTACAGTAAAAAGTACAGTAATCAGATTACAGGTACACTGTGAGAACCGGGTGATTATCAGCAGGATTACATTTAAACCACATACACTCAAAAAAATCACCATTTGTAATGGGGAGTGAGGAGGCGGACGCATATGTGGAGATAAGCAACGTTTATTAAGGGCAAATCTTGGGTCAGAGACTAAACGGTCCAGGGTCATAGAGCCAACACGGAGTGATCGGGGTTGGGGGGCGACATGACAGAAACTAGAATCAAACATACAAACAGAACAAACAACAAAGACCAGCGACAACTAGAGGCAAATGCAGGGCTTAAATAATAATAGGGTAAATGAGGAACAAGCTGGAACACAGGTGGAAACAATCAGGGGTGATGTCACGAAACAAGGGGGCTGGACTAAAAAACAAAACAAAGAACACCCAGCTAAACTAAAACACAACACATGGACAGGACTGGGAGGAGCCAATCGTGACACCATTTCAAACAACAAATATGTCTCATAAGTTGTACAGAGATTTTCATTTTGGGAAGCCGGAAAAGGGGAGCCTGCTGCCAGCAGTGAAACTAAGCACAAGCCCTCTCACACAGGGGTTCACACTGTTTTATTCAGCCAATTAATAGCCATTATCATAAGTGTTTTATTTTTATGTGCAGAGCTGAAATGTGCTGTGTTTTTCTATGGATATTTAAATCAGGAGTTCCACCTGATTTTACATAATGCCTGATTCTACAGCAGAAAACTGGAAATAAGTGAGGTGTCTTTACACTCATTTTGTATTTGTTATGTTGTTATATTCATGTTTTCCTTTATATTTGCATATCGGTTATCTTTACGGACTGTTAAGCTCTCTTTTCCTCTATCTTATTCATAGCACTATCTTATTCATTTGAAATAAAGTTGTTCATGTTTAATCCAGATAGTGTCTACAGAGCTTTCGTCTCCCCACCTACACCACTGAGAATCAACAACAGTAGCTTTTTATTGCCACTTAAAGTTCTACAGTTTGACCAGTTCTACATCTAAGTTTTGCTGATGTAGTGAAGCGAGCGAACAATAACTAAGAGGAATAATGTAAAACAGAATAATAAACGTGAGATGAGTCTTTTGAGCGATGGCCAGATAGCAAATAGTAATTAAAGCCATGTTAAATCAACACTAAAGCAACAGTGTTTACTTCAGGGATCGGAACGTCCAAGAAGTAGGATGTTAGCCATATTTTGTTCTAGAGAATATTAGGCTTGTGGTTTTATTTCAGAATAGTTTTTGTAGACACTTTTAGATTCAGTGATGGACTCAATGGCAGAGGGGCGACAAAATAAAAAGGGCACGTACTGCATGACATGGGGCCCCACCAGCATGTGAAAAGCTATGATGCATCATTTATGATGAAATAGTCTTGATTAAGATGAATATTATGATATTAGGCAATACAGTTTATACAGGAAACCTTGTATCTCCATTTTTGTCATTTTTCACTTTTTTACATTATTCAGAAATACATATTGTCCTTTACATTGTGTGTAAATTTCATGAAAAACTGACTAAAAGAACCAGCCCAAAATGACTTGGGAAAAATTCTGGTTCCATTGACTTACATTAAAAGTAAAGTATGTTTTTTCCTTCTCCTGTAAAGTTACCATTTTGGACATACAAGGTTTTGTTACAACAGCGATATGTTTCAAAAACACATGCGCAGAGGTGATAATATCAGTGAGGAAGCTTGGTAATCTGTAGTCACTCTTAAGTTAATTGAAAAAGCAATCACTCCAAACTTTAAAAATGGCAAATGAAAAACGAAATTTGAAAAAAGCTAAAAATTCATGATTTAAATAAATGTTCTACATGAAAGAATGCATTTTTGTTTTGAGCTACTAAAATGAACAAAGAAAATACATTTACAGAAAAGAATTGAACAGAAGATTAAGAGGAATACTGTGATCGAGTATTAATTAAAAACAATATAAAAATATTTATTTTGCTTATAGCACCAAAAGTAATACATGATATTTCACATATCATCTAACAGCAGCCAAGCAGAGAAGTGTAAAAACATGAAAGAAGCTGATTATACATTCAAATTTGGCAGAACCAGATTGGCTCAGTTGGGTCCAGTCTCGAGGTCTTTTGTACAGGTTGGGTTTGGGCTTCAGTTTCACGTCCATGTGTAACCGTTGTTGGGTCCAGTCTCGAGGTCTTTTGTACAGGTTGGGTTTGGGCTTCAGTTTCACGTCCATGTGTAACCGTTGTTGGGTCCAGTCTCGAGGTCTTTTGTACAGGTTGGGTTTGGGCTTCAGTTTCACGTCCATGTGTAACCGTTGTTGGGTCCAGTCTCGAGGTCTTTTGTACAGGTTGGGTTTGGGCTTCAGTTTCAGGTCCATGGGGAACTGTTGTTGGGTCCGGTCTTAAGACTTTGGGTTCAGTCAAGGTTCTGGTTTTATGTCCATTAGATTTTGGGGTTGTTTTCAAAAGTCGGGAATCAATGTTTTTCATGGCCCGCTTCACCCATTTAAGGGCAGGGTCTACACACATCTCACGTCTGTTCTTGGTGGTAAAACTGCAGTGAAGAAAACGTCAGGATCAGTGATTAACTGTGACTTATAGAAACAAATGTTAGGCTAGTAGACCTGACGGATAGTCCTGTTTAGATTTGCCTTATACAAATAAAATTACAGTTCAGTTAAAGTGATGTACCATTCAAGGGTGTGACACGCCTAAGTGATAACCAGTGTGATAGCAGTAGTAAAAAAGAAATGCAATATTAATAAAGCAGTGAGGTGGTTAAACGTACACGACACCTGGTTTTAAACAGCCGGTTCTCTTGTCTTCGTATTTCGTAATGAAACTCACAGGGATTGGCTTGTCAAAGAAATTGAAACAGCATCCTATTGATATATCTATAAAAAAGAATACATAAAAAATACTAATTATAATAATGATCTATATTGAAGCTCAGTTAGGCTTAACATGAAAGGATGTATTAAAATGAACAGGTGTTATCGTGAAATGGTCTGTAGATTAAATTCTTAGTGTAACGATGATACAGAAACTTTACTCTTCTTGTGAATTGAACAAAACACAATTCTGGAGAATAATTATTGATATTTGAACTCAATAGCAAAACAAATACACTCCAATTTCCTAATCGCTAGCTTCTTGTTTGAATTTTCCCATTCCACCTTAAATGATGCAGCAGTTAGGCTATATTCAAGTGCCTCGACTTCTTGCTAAAATTTTTTCCATTCCACCTTAAATGGTGATTGAATAGATTTTTTCGACCTGGTTTTGAGTGTAATCTAGTGTAAACTGATCAACCACTCGATCTGAAAAGATTCCCGTAACAGCCAATGAAAACTAAGAGTGAGAAAGGAGAAAATAGAGCAAGTAAACAAAGAAAAATGGTGAAAAGTCTCTCAGGTGTGGAGCGAAGCTGCTTCCTGCTGCTTCTTTACTGTTTCAGTACAAACAGCAGAGAAAACAGCAGCAGCAGCTCCAGCTTTATTGATTTGCGTCTCCTAGTAATGGGAGAACGCGAGAGCTTCGGTGAGTTCCGTTTGGTTCAGCAGCAGCTGAAAAGTTGAGTAGTTTCAGATTCCTAATCATTTACTGTACGATCCCCAATGTTTCAGTCACCACACAAAATCTGCAGAAACCAGTCAGATGGTGTGAGATGCTTAGTCTTTCATAATCTGCTAAGACTTTAAAAGCCATGCACTGCACTAGGCCTAAGGAAATAAAGCATGTGCCCTCTTATTCACACTCGAGTCATATTGAAACAGCGACTGAACTGACTAACTGACTATAACGAGGGATAATGACAATTGCTAAAGTTATTGATGGACATAAACTTCAGAATGAGCATTAACTTACTGACCCACTGCACAGGACTGCAGGAACAGGACGACCAGCAGAACCAAGAGAAGGGAATGAGGACAGACGCCCATGACTGCGGCTTCAGCTGCAGGAGATGATGACCAGTGATCTGAACTTTCATTTGATAGTATTTCAAGTAAAGAAGTTTTCTCTACCCATCCGCTTATCTATGGCTCAGGCAAAGCCAAGGAAACAGCTAAAATTAAAAAGAGAGGTGAGAAGTGAGAAAGACAGAACGTCCCACTGCCACAGGAAACGCTGCTGTGGTTACAACCTTAGTAGTGCACAGATGAACAGCCACTGCAGAGAACTGGACAAGGCCAGGCAAGGCAAGTTTATTTATAGAGCACATTTCATACACACAAGCAGTTCAATTCAAATGAACGCAAAAGGAACTTCAAAAGGACAAATAAAGACAAAGTGCTCACTTGAGTCTTTTCTAGCACCCTATGCCAGGAGTATCACCACCGGTAAGATGTCAATCAATCCACGGCATAACACGTAACCTCCAGGAGAGCTGATCAAAACGATGATGACACTGGGATCTACTGGAGTCCGTTCCAGCACTCTGAGTGAGGAAGATCATTGAGTGGTTATTGATTATACTTTGAGGTAATACACAAAACCTCTAATATAATGATCAGTCTTTGGGTAAAGATTAAACCTAACCTAATTAAACCAAAGAAACCCACTGCATTGACATATTATAATTAGAGCCTTTCTCAGCACCCTGAAGAAAATCGAGCTATTCTTCAAAACACAATAAGACATCTAAGATACTGTAAAGTCACCCAACAAGAAAACACAGGAAAGTATGGAGAACCACCCCAGAGCTCCCTGACACAGCCAGGAAATAGGCAGGTCACTTCTAACCACACATCACTCCTCGACTAACACTGCAATACTGTCCCACAAGCCAGCACGAATAGCATGGGCATGCACTTGTAGCCCAGTTGCAGATGCTGTGTAACTAAAGTAAATGTTTTAGTGTTTAGTTTCTTACACAGTCCCGTTAAGAGATGCAAGTTTGCTTACACTTGTAAAGTGGAGGAGATGAGATAATTTATCATTTTGCAGTATGCTCACACCAGCAGTAGGTTACTCTCTGTCAGTCGGACATCTCCCGTTTTGATTGGCTGGGAGTTGGAGAGAGAAGGGGAGAGAGAGGCAAAGGAGAGTCAAGTGAGGATAGTGGGAAAAACGAGAGCGAGTGGGAGAAAATAGAAAGTAGTACCCTAACCTTTCTTTGCGGAGCTAAAAGTGGGTGGAGTTTGGGTGCTGTTTGTCGCTATTTCATAGACCAGTTTTGCAATAGTTGAGAGAAATTGCTGTAGAACTTTCTGAAACTGCTGAGGCCTGCTGGTCAGTGCTAATTAATAGTGGTTTAGCATTATGCACTTGCAATTGGCGGCACTCAGGAGGTGGACTGCCCTGTAGTATCGCACCAGGAGCTGGGAAGCTCCCAAGACCAAGGTCAGGCAGACTGCGCAGCAGCTGAGGAGCAGTGTGGGTCCTCTGATGAAGATTCCTCTGCAGCCGCTACCTCCCACCACCCACGTGTCCTCACCCCTTCATATGAACTGCCGAACTGCGAGGAGAACCGTGGTTTGCCTATCTAGAAGAGGCTTACCGTCCAGCCACACTGCACCCAAGCATCGGGCCTGCAACGGGTTTCCTGTTTTGTGTGTGTCTTTGTGTGTGTGTGTGTGTGTGTGTGTGTGTGTGTGTGTGTGTGTGTGTGTGTGTGTGTGAGTGAGTGTGTGTGTGTTTGTGTGTGTGTGTGTGAGTGAGTGGGCCCACTTTCACCTTTGAAGGCGCTGAAGGTTTGCATAGTTCTGTATGAATGTTGTTTGGGCTGTTGATTATCTTACATTTGTGAAAGCGATAGTTAGTTTCTTATAGAAGCTACTGTTCTTTGATCCTTCTCTCCATCGTTTGGAGGGAGAGCTAAAAAGAGGAGAGTTTCCCCATGCAGGCTCTTTGTTTAGGAAGGCCTGTGTACTGTATTTTGGTTGGTTAAGCATTTTGGGGACCGGAAAAGTAATTTTCTAAGAACACAGTTTGCCTATAGCTCAAACTTTAAGTTTTATTAGTTTATTTTATTTTTCATTTATTTTCTTGCTCTGTTTGCCACTGATCAAACAATACTACGATCAATAACACTACTGTTATTTTACTGCCTGTGTCGGGTTTGGTTTTTTTAGTAACAGATGTTCATCTGTTCTTTGCTGTAGGTTGAATATTTTGTTTCACGTAGTACAAAACCACGTTAGCTAACACTTCGAACCCATAGCCCCCTCCTCTAGATTTTAAACCCGGCTAGTGCTAGGGAAAGGGGTGCTACACACTCAACTAGCAACAACAACTTATTTAGAGATTAAAGTCTCTCTTGATGCAGCTCTGGTGCGCCTGCCAGGCACCGTTCATGGCCAGTCTGTGTGGCAACGCCTGCCATGCACCCACAGGAAGTAGCAGGCAGCTGCAATTTTAATCAATAACAGTGTTGTCATTTAGCCTCTAATAGAACTGATTAAGGCCACAAGAGAAGGGAATGCTTTGCAACACGAAACTGTGGTTGGGTCTCATGTTCTCTGCTGTAGGCTGGGCTTCAGTTTCATGGTTGTGTGGATCTGTCACTGGATCAGATCTCAAGGTCTCAGACACAGGCCAGGTTTTGGTTTCAACTTTACGTTGGTGCAGCTCACTGGAGCTTTCCAAAAGTCAATTCTCTGCATAGTCTATGCACCCACATAAGGCCACAGTCTACACACATTTGTCGACCTGTCAAAGTGGTAAAACTTGTGTCGCTGCAGGCCCACCTGCCTCCGTCGACATCGCTGCAGGCCCGCCTGCCTCCGTGAAAGTTGCTGCAGGCCCGTCTGCCTCCATGGACATCGCTGCAGGCCCGCCTGCCTCCGTGGACATCGCTGCAGGGCCGCCTGCCTCTGTGGATGTCTCTGCAGGCCCACCTGCCTCCGTGGATGTCGCTGCAGGCCCACCTGCCTCTGTAGACGTCACAGCCCCTTTGTTCCCGCCCATCCTGCCCTTGCCTGTGTCTGCTGCTCCCTGTGAGCCTCCTCTCTCTCCTGTGTCTGCTGCTCTGTGTGGGCCTCCTGTCTCTCCTGTGTCTGCTGCTCCCTGTGAGCCTCCTCTCTCTCCTGTGTCTGCTGCTCTGTGTGGGCCTCCTGTCTCTCCTGTGTCTGCTGCTCCCCATGAGCCTCCTGTCTCTCCTGTGTCTGCTGCTCCCCGTGGGCCTCTGTGTGGGCCTCCTGTCTATTTAAAAGATAATAAGAACAACCAAACAAAAAAATTGAGAGAATCAGATTTTGGTGAGAAAATCAGATTGTGGCGCTCCCTCCATTGATGTAGAGTGAAGCATGGTCCTTCTTTTGCTTCCGGAAACTGATAATCAGCTCTTTGGTTCTGGAAATGTTGAGTGCCAAAATATTAACAGTACACCATTCTGAGAGTTTGCTGACCTCTTCCCTGCAGGCAGACTCTCATCGCTATTGTGCACCAGCCCCACCAAGTAGCAACACCACTTCACTTCACTTGCACCTGCAGGAAAATGAGTCCAAAAATATCTGGTAAAAAGCAGTCATCGGGCAGAAGGCAGGATACACCCTGGACAGGTCGCCAGTCCATTGCAGGGCAGACAGACAGACAGACAGACAGACACAGACAGTCACTCAGACACTCAATTTAGCATGTTCAATTGGCTTGACTGCAACTACATATTATGTAATCTGTATCGGTCCCTTGATTATCCTCTGCTTTTCATTTCATTTACATTACAGTATTGCAGTGCTCACCTCCAGCTTCTGTCTGCAAGCAAATCACAGCCATGATGTTGCTGCCATGACTGCCAATATGCAAACCCAATTCCAGAAAAGTTGTAAAATGGCAAAATTCCAAAAGAGTAGGTAAAATGCGAATAAAAACAGGAAGCAGTGATTTATCAATTCACTTTAATCTGTATTTGCATTAAACAGCGGAGACCAGATATTTAACGTTTTACCTTTTAAATTTCATTATATTTTGTAAATATACACACATTCTGAAACCGTGGCCTGCAAACACTTTCCCAAAAAATTGTGACAGGGCAATTTAGGACTAGAAAAGTTTCAAAAACATCTTAACATCTTAAACGGGTGATGCAATCATGCAAGGGAGCATCCAGTTATACTCTTTACAAATCATCTCAGAAGAAGAATGTGTCCTGCTCAATAGGAGGATGGGTTCCCCTTCTGAGTCTTGGTTCCTCTCAAGGTTTCTTCCTCTTTTAGGGAGTTTTTCCTTGCCACCGTCGCCGCTGGCGACGCTCATGGGGGCTCGGACCCGGATTTTCTTTTCTTTTCTCTTCTCTCTGTAATACTGATTGTTCTGTAAAGCTGCTTTGTGACAACACCTGTTGTAAAAAGCGCCATATGAATAAATTTTGCTTTGCTTTGCTTCTGCTCATTAAAAGTAAACGGTTCATTAGTCAGGTTGCTTACAGTACTAGCCTTTTTTAAATGGACCTTTTTCAACGTCCATAAGTGAGATAGATACTTTAAAACACCAGGTCCTTTCAACAATGGTTTTCTGTCCTTACCTCAGGTGCACAGCAGGCAAGCAAAGCATTGTAAAACTGTCTCTGTAAGACTGTGTGTCCATGTTTGTGTGTGTTTGATGGGGAACTGAGGGATTCAGTTTTTAATTTTGGCAAAACCAGTTGGGCTCAGCTGGGTCAGGCCTCACAGTCTCAGGTGTAAGTTGGGTTTGGTCCTCAGTTTCATGTCCATGCAGACCTGTTTTTGGGTCAGATCTCAATGTTTCTGGTGTAGGTCGGGTTGGAGATTTGGTTCCATGACTGTACAGATCTGCAGTATTTTCTGAAAGTCGGCGATCAATTTCCTCAGTGGCTTCCTGCACCCACCTAAGGCCGGCATTTACACAAACATGGATGTTTTTTTTGGTCGTAAAACTGCAACAGAGAAAATCTTGTGTCAGTTGGTAACTGATTGACAAAAAAGAAATCTGAGAGAAAATCCTATTAAATATGTACGGTGCATTTAAAATGAAGAGTTACATAGTGGAGTTATGACAGAACTGAAGTTTGAGGAAAGACCACACCTAAACTCCTCCTTCTCAGTTGCAGCTTCCTATAAACATCAGTCCTTCACTCCTCCTACTCATGATGAAATTTTGCACCCCTCCTCCTCCCCTTTCTCCTCCACCTTGTCCATGCCCACACTTGATCTTTAATATAGGGGATTCGCCCTTCTAGTGACCCACAGAAACCATGCTGAACTCCAGCCCAAAATCCCACAGTACCCCTCCTCTTATTATCTCACTTACCAAGGCGTGGTCTGCATTCACAAAGTAGGTCTAAGAGACAAAGTGAATATTTTTCTTTTCACTGTAATATTTATATATTATAACAGGAATGAAACTTACACAACTCCAATATTTGGACAGTCCATTCTTGTTTTTTGGTACTTCTTAATGACAGTTACAGGAATCACTCTGTTGTAGAAACTGACACAGCAATCTAGTGGTGGGTATACACCTGTGTGGGAATGTAAAAAAATGATAAACAAATAATTTATTACATTTATAATTGATTAAAATGAAAGTCCAATTAAATTGACAGTCTATTATTATACTACTAGATCAGTTGTAATAGGGCTTTAGCACTTCCCGACAACAGTTATTTAACCCTCCTTCCCAAATAAATACCATAAGTTTTAAGTCAGTCATATCAGACCTCACGAGTTGTAAGGCAATCATATCAGACCTCACGAGTTGTAAGGCAATCATTTCAGACCTCACGAGTTGTAAGGCAATCATATCAGACCTCATGAGCTGTAAGGCAATCATATCAGACCTCATGAGCTGTAAGGCAATCATATCAGACCTCATGAGTTTTAAGGCAATCATATCAGACCTCACGAGTTGTAAGGCAATCATATCAGACCTCATGAGTTGTAAGGCAATCATATCAGACCTCGTGAGCTGTAAGGCAATCATATCAGACCTCATGAGCTGTAAGGCAATCATATCAGACCTCACGAGTTGTAAGGCAATCATATCAGACCTCATGAGTTTTAAGGCAATCATATCAGACCTCGTGAGCTGTAAGGCAATCATATCAGACCTCGTGAGTTGTAAGGCAATCATATCAGACCTCACGAGTTGTAAGGCAATCATATCAGACCTCATGAGTTGTAAGGCAATCATATCAGACCTCGTGAGCTGTAAGGCAATCATATCAGACCTCATGAGTTGTAAGGCAATCATATCAGACCTCATGAGCTGTAAGGCAATCGTATCAGACCTCACGAGTTGTAAGGCAATCATATCAGACCTCATGAGTTGTAAGGCAATCATATCAGACCTCGTGAGCTGTAAGGCAATCATATCAGACCTCATGAGTTGTAAGGCAATCATATCAGACCTCATGAGCTGTAAGGCAATCGTATCAGACCTCGTGAGCTGTAAGGCAATCATATCAGACCTCACGAGTTGTAAGGCAATCATATCAGACCTCGTGAGCTGTAAGGCAATCATATCAGACCTCATGAGTTTTAAGGCAATCATATCAGACCTCATGAGCTGTAAGGCAATCGTATCAGACCTCGTGAGCTGTAAGGCAATCATATCAGACCTCGTGAGCTGTAAGGCAATCATATCAGACCTCACGAGTTGTAAGGCAATCATATCAGACCTCACGAGTTGTAAGGCAATCATATCAGACCTCGTGAGCTGTAAGGCAATCATATCAGACCTCACGAGTTTTAAGGCAATCATATCAGACCTCATGAGCTGTAAGGCAATCGTATCAGACCTCGTGAGCTGTAAGGCAATCATATCAGACCTCGTGAGCTGTAAGGCAATCATATCAGACCTCACGAGTTGTAAGGCAATCATATCAGACCTCACGAGTTGTAAGGCAATCATATCAGACCTCGTGAGCTGTAAGGCAATCATATCAGACCTCACGAGTTTTAAGGCAATCATATCAGACCTCATGAGCTGTAAGGCAATCGTATCAGACCTCGTGAGCTGTAAGGCAATCATATCAGACCTCATGAGCTGTAAGGCAATCATATCAGACCTCATGAGTGGTAAGGCAATCATATCAGACCTCACGAGCTGTAAGGCAATCATATCAGACCTCGTGAGCTGTAAGGCAATCATATCAAACCTCATGAGTGGTAAGGCAATCATATCAGACCTCACGAGCTGTAAGGCAATCATATCAGACCTCATGAGTTTTAAGGCAATCATATCAGACCTCATGAGCTGTAAGGCAATCATATCAGACCTCATGAGTGGTAAGGCAATCATATCAGACCTCACGAGCTGTAAGGCAATCATATCAGACCTCATGAGTTTTAAGGCAATCATATCAGACCTCATGAGCTGTAAGGCAATCATATCAGACCTCATGAGTTTTAAGGCAATCATATCAGACCTCACGAGCTGTAAGCAAATGATGGTTTTTAAATCAATCAAACAATTTTCAGCAATTTCAACTACAATAATCTATACATGGCTATAGAATATATAAATTAAATGACATAAAAAAACACCAAATAAATGTTATAAAATATATAATGAAAGTTGTGGTCCTCAGGAGTCGTGTCACTGGTGTTACCTCATAACCAAAAACTCACTGATGACATCAATCGACTTCCTTTTACCTGTTTTCTGAGGATCCGTGAAGAAAAGCTCATGGTGAGTCCACTGTGTGTTTCAGTTCTCAGAGATTTTCTCATTCAGCTCATGATCTCATATGAAGCTCTTAGCTGACGTCACTGGTGTGACCGACTTTATTCTGAGATAATTGTGAAAAAATAAAACACAAATGGATTCAATTCCATATTTTAGTGGATGTTCCAGGATGGACCATGATATGGTTTGATGTTCTGTAGCAGCCATTTTGTAAAATGCATTGTTCATTAAAAATGTCTCTGGTGTTTCCTTTATTATGTGTAACACCAGTGACTCCTATGGAGAGACAGAAAGTGGACTGTAGAATGGCCCAAATACAAACTGCAAAGAGACGTGTGTTGTGAACAGACATTTCAGGGCCATTACAAAAATCTCCTAGGGGAACATGCCCTCAAAGCCCCCAGTATAGGCTTAGCCCCCAATCCATGAACCTGTAGTGACGCCCTTGTACATTACAGTGGACTAGAATATAAGGAAAAATCAACATCCTGATTTATTCTACTGAGTTCATATTAAACTAGTGATCTGAACAGTAATTGAACCTGTACACATAGTGTAAAAGAGTCAAAAACACAAGGATGAACCTCAACTTACTCTTGTCCACTGCACAGGACTGAAGGAACAGGACGATCATCAGACCCAGGAGCTGAGAAAGAGAGTAGATTCTCATGGCTGCAGCTTCAGATGATGCCTACGTGCTGTAATTAAGCAAACTTTATTTAACCTCAGCTTTAGCGGCAAATCAGGCAAAGCTAAGAGTGCAGGTTACGTGAAAAATGAGAGAAAGAGAAAAAAAGCTCTGCTTCTACAGGAAATGCCTTTGTGGTTGTCACCTGAGGCCCAACTCTGCACAGATGAATGATTATCAAAGCCTGGACTGGCTTAAACCTAATAAAACGTGATAAAATCAAACAAGATATAAAAGCTAAAAGCTATAACTTGATTTGTAAAATCCTGTACATTCTTAAATCTCACGCTGCCAAATACTTATCATAACATACAATGTGTGGACGGCTGTGGCAACATCTCAATTTAAATACTACAAAGTGCAGCTATACAGTAAGTGGAGCTGATAAAATGGACAGTGAGCGTAGAAACAAGGAGGTGGTCAGAATGCTATGCCTGATCAGTATATTCACAGTGAGCTTTACAGTTATATGCTCATTGGAAGATGTGGCTATGCTTCATGTGGGCCTCAGGAGTGCAGAGTAAGGCACTGACAAACCACTCAGTTGTTACCCACATAGGAAATTCTCAGTTACATCAAAGGAATTGAAATAGCTTCACTTGTTAAACATGTATGAACCAGTATTTTAGGAACTGTTATTATATAAGAAGCTATAATTTTCTGTTTATTGGAATTTTTGTCACAACAATACTTTGAACAGCTGTATAAATAGCGAGATTTGGTTATCGCTTTTCATATATGAGGCGTTGTGAAGGTCAGTTTATTTATAAACTGTACAGATTTCTCAATTATCATGAAATCACCTACAGCTGTTTATCATCGAACACTGATAGCGTCTTCATTCATACATGTTCTTAAAAACTGTCAGGAACTTGTGAGAAATTGTGTTGTTGTAGAATCATTTAATACACATATATTGCATATATATTAGCACTTTATTAGGAACACCATCTTGTTTCTATGCTCATTGTCCATTTTATCAGCTTCATTGGCCATATAGTTTCACTTTGTAGTTCTACAGTTACAGACTGTAGTCCATCTGTTTCTCTGATACTCTGTTACCCCCTTTCACCCCCGCAGGGTACAGATCAGCCATCGTCTCTGACTTTACATCTACAAAGTGGACCAACAAGGTAGGAGTGTCTAATAGAGTGGACAGTGAGTGGACACAGTGTATAAAACTCCAGCACTGCTGTCTGATCTGCTCATACCAGCGCAACACACACTAACACACCAGCACCACCTCAGTGTTACTGCAGTGCTGAGAATGATCCAGTAATGTCAGGCCTTGAGTGTCATCACCATATAAATACTAACTCAATGTGTAACATAACATAGTCACCACAAATAGGAGCCAAGTGCAGATACATCTTCGTAGATGTAGCCAAGTTTAAAATACAATGTCTATTAAAATTGTATTGCGAATTTCTCTTTATCTTTGTTTTAAATTATTAAAGTGTTTATTCTTTTACATAAATGGCTGCAACTGTAACAACTGCAATTTCCCTCTGGGATCAATAAAGGATTCTGATTCTGAAAATGTATTATGATGGTATGCTGTCCATAACACTTAAATCCAGATTCAGTGACGTTCATTTTTATCTGCTTCAGCTCCAATGAGCTTCTTTCTATGGTGTTCTTAACCTACTAGAGCTGCAGCACTGCTCTGCCTCAGGGTGGTGCTGTAGTAGACTGGTTCATGCAGTTGGTCTTTCATAGCCTAGCAACTGTAACTCTGCCCGGATTCAATCTGCAAAACTTTATAATGTTTTGCAGATTGAATCCGGGCAGAGTTACACATCAAATCTGAAAACTCGCCCAGTTTCCCAAGAGTTTGGTGTAAAGAGTGACTGTTCCTCATTTCACACACTGAGAACAGAAGAGGAGATGAGGAAGATCTCAATTAATATGAGGAAGAACCACACTAGAACAGAGACTTTACAGAAGAAGAACTATTTACTGTTTTGTTGCCTTTGAAGCATCTGTGCCACTATAGTGAGTGAGTTAGCAGCCAGCCAAAGATGCAGTAGCCAGTCAACATGGGACTCCCTGAATACCAGGGAGTATTTCACACACTGGATGTAGGGCATACTAGGCAATAGCCCCAAAAAACATTCCAGAGTCAACTCAGTAAAACATGAGAACAGAGTCAAAGAAAAAACAAATAGAAAAAAACTAAACTGTGCAGAACTGACTGGAAAAAAACTTTATTTGCAAAAGAAACAACTATGTAGAGGACTCTAAATGAGAGTTGGCAACAGATGAGAGAAAACCAGCTAGTACTGTGGTGACAGCAGCCTCTGCAGTCCTGGAGTGGAATCTCCAGTCCGAGATGTGAAACCATTTTTACAAATAATGCTACCAAGAGGGAGCATATGAATAAAAGTGAAAGTAGCACAAGTAGAGCGCCCTGTGGAACACCATAGGTGGCAGCGTTGGGGGCTGACTCCCCTCTTAATAACTTTCACAAAGTGCTGTCAATTATTCAAATAAGACTGAAACCAAAATAGGTCATGACCATTAACATCCACAAGACTGCGCACGTGCTACAACAAAGCCGGGTGCAGCTGTCAAATGAAGCTGAGAAAGCCCAAAGGTGTTGGATGGGGTTGAGGTCAGGGCTCTGTGAGAGCCAGTCAAGTTCTTCCACACCAAACTCACCCAGTCAGGCTTTTATGGACCTTGCTTTTTGCACTGGGGCTCAGTCACACTGGATCAGATAAAGTTCTTCTCCAAACTGTTCCCACAAATGTGTTGGTGCTGAAGCATTAAGATTTCCCCTCACTGGACCTAAGGATCTTAGGCCAGCCCCTGATAAACAACCTCATATCATCATCATCCCACCTCCACCAAACTTTACAGCTGGCACAATACAGTCAGGCAGGTACCGTTCTCCTGGCATTTACCAAACCCACACTCGTCCATCAGACTGACAGATAGAGAAGTGTGATTCAATCACTCCACAATGCATTTCCACTGCTCCAGAGTCCAGTGGTTGCGCTTTACACCACTCCATCTGACACTTGGCATTGTACTTGGTGATGTAAGGCTTGCATGCAGCTGCTCTTCAGACTGATAAACCAATTAGATGATCAGTTAATAATATCTGTGGTACTGAGCTCTGCTAAAGCCTGAGTAGACTGATAAATCAATGTGATGGTCAGTTAATAATATCTGTGGTACTGAGCTCTGCTAAAGCCTGAGTAGACTCATAAATCAATGTGATCAGAAGCTGTTCTGGTGGCTCATGGTCTGGTGGCTCATTTGATCTGCATGATTTTATTTCTAATTCGAGTTATGAGGCACTAGATACATGCAAAAAGGACAATCTGGTCTCTTTAGCTGGCCACTTCAATCTCTCGATTTCGAGGGCTTTGTTGAAGTCTGAGATCCGTAAGCTTGTGGCGAAGTGGTTAATAGAGGTGGGTGTGTTGGCTGTGACGCATATGGTTGACACAACCACAGTCAGTTTGCTTGAACCAGCGCTTTCTCCTGAAAGGGAGGTCTTATCTGCCCGGGACGTCGGATTGGGCAGAGCCGGTTGTTTCTGGGGAGCCGGGGAAACCGGACATGAGTGCTGTAGTCAATGAGGAGCTTGGAGTAAGAGCTACTCTGCCTCATTGTGCACCATCTTCTCCCATGTTCTCTCACACTTCTGTGAGACTTCTGGCTCGTCTTGAGTTAGAGGCGAAAGAAAGGGCTGAAGCTTGGAAATCTGAGTTTAACTTTAAGTTGGCTTTACGCAAAATGGAGCTGGAGTGCAAAAGGAAATCAGGTTGCGCGAGCTGGAACTGAAGGTGAGGGAGCTCGCCTCTGACCAGCAGAAGTGACCGGTTTCTCTGGTGTACTCCACCCCCACTGTTTCTCCTGCTCAGCCTCAGGCTGGTACACAAGAGGCTGCTGTGTCTTCTGCACCTGAGCCATACACCACCCCTTTTGATTTAACTAGGTATGTTTCGCTGGTTCCCCCGTTTAAAGAGAGTGAAGTGGACAACTATTTTAAAATATCTTAGAGACTTGCTACTACTTTACGTTGGCCGAAAGACATGTGGGCAGTTCTGCTACAATGTAGACTAGAGGGGAAAGCCCAAGAAGTCTGTTCAGCTCTTTCACTCAGTGAAAGCTCTCAGTATGAGGTGGTAAAAGCTGCTTCCTAATATTTTAGGAAGTTTAGGAAAAGTTCTAGCTAAACATTTGTAGAATTTGAGCGAGAGAAGGGAGTAATGTTTGATAAATGGTACAGTGCCAGTAAAGTTACTCATTTTGTTGGAGGAGTTAAAAAATGGTGTTCCCGAACGTGTCGTCATGTATTTGAATGAACATGCAGTTTCTACTTCGTCTCAGGCCGCAGTTTTAGCTGATGAATTCGTTCTTACTCACAGGCAGGCTTTTAAACCAGTGAAAGCGGAGCAGTTGGCCGACAGCAAATTTAAAAATCACCCGCTAGGCGATCACCTCCTCGGCTGAGTGATGTAAAAGAATGTTTTTATTGTCATATTGGACACGTAGCTATTAACTGTTTGGCAGAATAAACAAAGTACTAGTTCAAGTCAGGCGAAAGGCGTAGCACTCACTGATTCTGGAGCGTCTGTCTCTAGTTCAATAGACCTGTCTGGCGTGGCTCCATGTTATCAGCCTTTTATTTTAAAGGGCAGTGTTGGTTTGGAGGGTGACGCTAGTCTTAGGACTATACAGGGTTTAAGGGGCTGCTCAGTCATTTATTTTAGCTGATGTGCTAAGGTAACTGCTATTGTCGACTTCCCTACTCCGCCACGTGACGTGAACTGCACCGGTTTCTAGGTATGGCGTGGTACTGTATGGGGTTTTGTAGAATCTTCTCTACTGTTGTTGAGCCACCTGTTCTTGCTGCTCCAGATTTTGTAAAGCCATTCCAACTGGAGGTTGATGCCAGTACAGTTGGTGCAGGAGCTGTATTATAGCAGGAGGATAGTTATGGTGTAGCGCATCCTTTGTGTGTTACTGTAACCCTTGTGTCAGGTGCGCACCACCACCCGCACACTCAGTCCACCCTCAATGGCACTTTTCCTCTGCGTTGAGTATTTTGTGTCTTTTGGGGAAGGAGGGAGACTGGACATGGGTAGAGTTCTTTTAACGCAGCACAGTAGCAGCAGTTTAATCGACAACTGGCTTTTCACACACAGCACTTTGGACGACCTGGAAGCCGGCATTCATATGACCCTGCATAGCAGCCAGGCACACATTCATGGCACAGTCCTCCTTCACAAAGCACAACACAGGACTGTCCCTTCACAAAGCACAACACAGGACTGTCCCTTCACAAAGCACAACACAGGACTGTCACTTTTTTAGATAATTAAATGAAAATTAATAAAATAAAATAAATAAAAGAACAAACAATGCATCCATACCATGCAAAACAATGGCTCTACTGTCTTATAACCATCCTTGTTAATGTGGCTGCCTCTACGGACACATATTTAACTAGACTAGAGAAAATAACGCATCTTTTCACAAAAGGAACAAAATACTTTTTGTAGGTGAGTCACAAAACATCTTTCAGCATTTTTTAGCAAACTCTGAACATGGATGGCTTAACAAAGCAATTTTAGCTGGATGCAGAACTAAACATCTAACCTTCACAAAGCACAACACAGGACTGGCACTTCCTGCTACCTTTGCAGAAAATTAAACAGAAAAAGAAACAGCTTGGGGCAAAAATGCCACCTAGTGGCAGGGAAAAGGACCTGCGGCCTACATTACATTTCCCAGAAGTTGAACAAACATCAGCTTCATTATTCTACCATCGAAAAGGAAGCTTTAGCCTTACTTTTAGCACTTCAGCATTTTGATGTGTGTGTTGGATCGAGTAGTTTGCCTGTCACAGTATATACTGATCACAACCCTGTGGTGCTTTTGTCCAGGGTGTATAATCATAATTAACGTTTGATGAGGTGGGCCCTTTGATACAAGATTATACACTGGATATTAAACACAAGAAGGGTGTCCATAAGGTTGTGGCAGATGCTGTTTCTTGAGCATAAATTTATTAGGACCAGTGGTTGTTTTTGATTCTGTGTATGTCGCAAAGTAATGTTGCTCTCTTTTTTTTTTTTTTTTGGGGGGGGGGGGGGCGTGTCAACGTGCCAGTATTGCATGTATGTTTTTTTTTCTCTTTTTTCTACCCCAACCAAATCAGGTGCAGCTTTGTGCATAATGGACTATTGTGGATCTTGGTTGTGCTTCTGTGGATTCTCCTGTGGCCAGTTAGGAAGAGAGCATTTAGCATGTTTGAGAATCCTAGGGTAAAACGGTCCTAGTGTAATTGTGAAGATGTACCCAGTAACATGAGTCTCTTGTGCTCGGTCTCTTTCTAGCTCTCTCTTTCTTTTTTTTCTCCCCTCTTCAGGTGTGGACAGGCAAGTTGGGCATGTTTATACATATATGCATACAATACAGTCACTGGATTGTTTACCTACACTGCTGCTGTTAGAACAATACTGTTTACATCTATTACTGCACAGAACAGCATTGTTTACTGTTTACATCTGTTACTGCACAGAACAGTATTGTTTACTGTTTATATCTATTACTGCACAGAACAGTATTGTTTACTGTTTATATCTATTACTGCACAGAACAATATTGTTTACTGTTTGCATCTGTTACTGCACGGAACAGTATTGTTTACTGTTTACTGTTTACATTTGTTACTTGATGCACTTTATGAACAGCTGCTCTACATATTTACACATATGCACGTGTAACTTGCATTTAATTGTAATTTTATTTCTACTTTGCACATACTGTACATTTTTACTTTTACTTTTTACTACTGTTTTTTAGAGTTATTCTTATATTTTCTTTTTTATTCTCTTAAGATTATATTCGGCGAATGGAGGAACACCAAAATAAGAATTTCATTGTACAGTGCAACTGCCTGTTCTGCTGTGCACACGACAATAAAACTCTTGAATCTTGAATCTTGAGTGCCACCCACTGTATTTTGGGACAGGATTAGATTTACAGCTAAGCAGGTTAGATTTGTTTCCTTGGTTTATTTCTTTGGCACCGTCCATCATCCACCCTTGTGGTTGGGCTTCATTAGTTAATGTTTTGTATGTTGAACGGTTAGTCATTCTTTTTCTTGTCTTTTGATTTATATTAAGTTTTATTATTTGCTCAGTGTATTGCATCAACTCTCTGTTCTTATAAGTAACGCTCTTTTATCGTACACTATTTCAAGTGGGAAGCAAAGTAAAAGTCCTGAATGCAAACGCTGCTGCTGTGTACTGGTGTCCTTCCCTTCCATCTCCCGTTACATGCCATGTTATTTCCCCTCTCCCCCTAGCTACATCTGAGGGGAACGTAACATGTAACATGGTTCAGTGATTGACTTTGTAGTCGTGTCATCTTGCAGACGTGTTTTGGACACTTGGGTAAAGAGAGGAGCTGAGCTGTCAACTGATCACCACCTGGTGGTGAGTTGGATCAGGTGGTGGGGGAAGATGCCGGTCAGACCAGGCAAGCCCAAACGTATAGTGAGGGTTTGCTGGGAACGACTGGCAGAAGAACCTGTCAGATTGATCTTCAACTCACACCTCCATCAGAACTTTGACCAGATATCGGGGGAGGTGGGGGACATTGACTCAGAATGGGCCATGTTCCGCTCCTCCATTGTTGAAGCGGCTGACTGTAGCTGTGGTCGCAAGGTAGTTGGTGCCTGTCGGGGCGGTAATCCTCGAACCCGGTGGTGGACACCCCAGGTGAGAGATGCCGTCAAGCTGAAGAAGGAGTCCTGTGGGACACCAGAGGCAGCTGGCAGGTATTGACAGGCCAAGCGATCTGCGGCTTCAGTCGTCGCCAAGGCAAAAACCCGTGTGTGGGAGGAGTTTGGTGAGGCCTTGGAAAGTGACTTTAAGCCGGCTCCGAAAACATTCTAGCAAACCGTCAGGCAACTCAGAAGGGGAAAGCAGTGTGCCACTAGCACTGTATATAGTGGAGATGGTGTGCTGCTGACCTCGACTGAAGACGTCATTGGGCGGTGGAAGGAATACTTTGAGGACCTTCTCAATCCCACCGACACATTCTCCAGTGAGGAGGCAGAGTCTGGGGACATGGGAATAGGCTTGTCCATTACTGAGGCCGAAGTCGCTAAGGTAGTTAAGAAGCTCCTTGGTGGCAAGGCTCCAGGGGTTGATGAGATCCGTCCCGAGTTCCTCAAGGCTCTGGATGTTGTGGGGCTGTCTTGGCTGACACGTGCATACATACATGCCTGTATGACCTCCCTACAATGCCTGGGCATGCTCCTGATGAGGTGGCGGATGGTCTCCTGAGGGATCTCCTCCCAGACCTGGACTAAAGCATCTGCCAACTCCTGGACAGTCTGTGGTGCAACGTAGCGTTGGTGGATGGAGCGAGACATGATGTCCCAGATGTGTTTAATCAGATTCAGGTCTGGGGAACAGGCGGGCCAGTCCATAGCTTCAATGCCTTCATCTTGCAGGAACTGCTGACACACTCCAGCCACATGAGGTCTAGCACTGTCCTGCATTAGGAGGAACCCAGGGCCATCCGCACCAGCATATGGTCTCACAAGGGGTCTGAGGATCTCATCTCGGGACCTAATGGCAGTCAGGCTACCTCTGGCGAACACATGGAGGGCTGTGCGGCCCTCCAAAGAAATGCCACCCCACACCATTTTCTAATTTGAAAGGAGTAGCAAAGTAAAAGTGTTGAAAAAGCGTTCTTGCAAAATTTAAAATTAAAAAAAAAAAGTGAAAAATCAATCTCACAAAAAAGTCAAAGCCAGATGATAAACCAAACTTCAGTTGCAGGTTCGGTTCGAAGGGAAGAAAAGGCGTCTTTATTAGCTCCAAATGTGACAAGTTGGCGCCCGAAAGCCAAAATGAACAGACACTTCAAAAACCATACGTTTTATACCACTCATGAGCGAAGCCATCACCCCTCCCTGGGGTGAGAAGGGTGAGATCATTGCTCCACCTATTCTTGACACATCCTGAAATCACCAATCAATAGACCGGTTCTTCTAGCTTTCTTAGGAACCCCTGTTTCCTATATTTTATATAATTCCCTTATCCTGGCACATGAGGTCTTCTTAACCAAGTTAAGAAGTTAAGTTTTAATTTTTGAGAGAGTTATTTGTGCATTTATTTCCATAAGGTGCGATTATTGTTATTCACTATACATTGGTGCTGGTCATTTGTTGGTTGCTAAGCTACAATTGGTGCAGCGAGGCTTTTAACATGTACATCCCAGAAAGAACATATCACTCCGATACTGCCTTCACTCCATTGGCTCCCAGATGTCTTTAGAATTCAGTATAAACTTTTGCTTTTAGTGTATAAGTCTCTGCATGGGTTAGCTCACAGTTATTTAGCTGAAATGCTTGTGCCTTATGTTCCGGCACAAGCCCTAAGATCTGCCCCAAGTCGAGGCTGAAACAGAGGGGGAGACCGAGTGTTTGCTGTGGCTGCCCCGAAACTGTGGAATGAGCTGCCGCTGAAGATTATGAAGTTGACATAGAGGTGATTTAGCATGTCCAGTTGTCTTGACTGCATGTCTTTGAACTGTGGGAGAAAATAGGAGAACCCTGAAGAAATAACACACTGACACAGGGAGAACATGCAAACTCCACACAGAAAGGACCCTGGTTGCCTGGCCAGGGAATTGAACTCAGGCCCTTCTTGCTGTGAGGCTACAGCACTACCCACCACACCACCCAAATAAAACACCCAACATCAGTAAAATAATAAATAAATTGAGCTATAAATGGTCTGTAAAGGCCCAATGAGGAGCTGCTTTATATTTATAATGATCACGAACATCTTAATATGCTATCAGAACGACGTGAGCTGAAGATAAAATACAGACTTGAGAAACCACAAACAATTGTAGCTCACAGATGAAATTCTCAGTAACCTCAGTGGCTTTAAATTTGTTTGTCCTGTGTTAAATTAGACTGGACAGATATAAGACCCAGTTTAACCACAGCATTCACCACTTGGAAGTCCAACATATTTCTCTGTAGCAAAATTCAATTTAACCCACATCAGATCAATATTCAATAATTCTGTTATAATTCAAATTAATGAAGAAAGTTTACACAAAGAGTTTTCATTTAATATATGTTCATAAAAATAAAAGGTGAGTATTTACAGACAATCTACAGTTTAAAGTGCACCGTCCAAATGAACTGCTAGCTTTAGACCTGCTAAACCAGCTGAACAGCTACCATATAGTACTATTGAGTAAATATAATAAACTGGCTTTTCTCAAATAGTGCTGTGTTTAGTGATGATGCTCAATCACACTGATCTCAGATCGTGGTGTATTAATACAGTGATGGGCAGTTCTGTCACTGCAGCTTTTGTTCCATTATCACTTCTCATTTCCATGGTAACCACCTGAGAAATGTTAAAGTACTGTCAATGGTCTCTAAAACTATTGTTTAACTATTAACAGAACTAACAACAGCAGAAATGATCTATTGTTGTAGATGTACAGAGCTTTGAAATTTGAAAAATGATTATTAAGCTACTGTGTGAAAACACAAAGCAACGTGCAACAAATTTAATATATTTACTAGTTTATTACAGAAAAAAGTGACAAAACAGAAACTTTCACATAATAATTAGGAAAATTGATTGATTTCACAATTTTAGACTCCAATTCATCAAATAGAAGCTGCAAATAAAAATGTAGAAAAGTTAGACGCGTCCAAAATGATGAACATGATGAATTCAGATCCTAAAGTAACTGAAAGTCTGTAGAACATCAAGAATGAAATTCTGATAAAATGAACATCAGAAATGCTGCATCTTTAAAAATGATATTCAGATCTGAAGGTAAATAACTTGATTATATTAGTCTAAATAGAGAATTACAGTATAGGACTTCATTAATAAACCCTCAATCCCAAAATATCTAAAGATAAAAGTTGGTGTAGAGTTTATAATATTTGAATCATTATATAAACATTATTACATTTGTACAGCCACAGATTACAGACTCCAATACAAATATCTGTAAATGTTTTCTGTACGTTTAAAGTGTGAAAGGAAATCGTGCTGATGTAAAACACTGAATACATTTGATTCATGTATTATATTCTGATCTACACCACATTCCTCCAGTCTGTACTTAATGTTCAAAGATAACTTAATAAAAAACAGAAAAGCTTTATTCCTTCACCCAATCAGAGACGAGTACACTGCTGTAGTAATAAAGAGCTGGAATATTAAAAGGAGTTAGTTTCCCATTAATAGAGAGAAGATTTAATCACTCGACTGAGTTCAGGATGAACCTTCAACAAATCTACGATCAATTATGTCCTTGGCTCGCTTCACCCACCCAAAGCCGGGGTCCGCACACACAGGACCCTTCTTGGTGGTAAAACTGCAGTGAAGGAAAGATGAGCATCAGTGTTTTAGTCTAATAGAGCTGATAGATAATCATAGAAAATGTATCTGATTAATATATATAATATCAGGAAAGGTTTGTAGTGTTAAAGTTTGCAGTGGGTCAAAGTGACAACAGTAAGAGTGAATAGAGAACAGCAGCTTAAAGTAACTGTATTAAAGTTCGTCTTATTCCAATATTAATAAAGGAATAAAGGACGGGGGTGAGAACTTACATCACTCCAGCTCTTGGACAGTCACGTCTTGTTTCTTCGTACTGACTAATGACAGCTACAGGGATTGGTCTGGTATAGAAACTGAAACAGCATTTCTTTGGTGCATTTACATCTGTGTGAGAAAAAAATATAAATAATAAAATGAAGCAGAATGTAGTGAAGAGTGAAGAGGTGATGTAGTGAAGAGAGAAGAGGTGCTGTAGTAAAGAGTGAGGCGGTGCTGTAGTAAAGAGTGAAGAGGTGATGTAGTAAAGAGTGAGGAGGTGCTGTAGTAAAGAGTGAGGAGGTGCTGTAGTAAAGAGTGAGGAGGTGCTGTAGTGAACTGTAGATGGCAGTGTTAGTGAGTGTAATGGTGCTACAGCAGGTGTGATTGTCTCTAACTTTACTCTTCTTATTAACACTGTGAATGAAGCTGCAGTGCTACAGTCTATCAGTTCATCCACACCACATAATAAACTTGTGCCGTATGTTTATAATCTGATCGAGTCGGAACAGCAAGTTAAAGACCAGTTCAACATGTAATAGTTCCAGTTATAATAAACAGACAGAGATGACAGTTTGTGCTATGAAGGAGACAGAAACTCAAACATGAACTTCAACTTACGTTCTCCCACTGCACCGGACGGAAGGTAGAGGATGACCAGCAGACCCAGGAGGAGAGAACGAGGATGGACGATCATGGCTGCAGCTTCAGCTCCAGGAGATGATGATCAGTCTGAGCAGAGCTGGAAATGAGAGAGATTTCATCCTGCATGTGGTTTTATAGGTAAGTAAGTGGTGGGATGGTGTTGGGCAAAGTTACAAGGTGGATTCCACAGGAAACCCAACTGCAGTTCTCCCCTAAAGTAAACAAGCTGGTAAACATTTGTAATTAGAAATGATCTAATCAGTTCTAAATATGTCCTGCAGGGTGTGAGTTGGCCATAACCTGCTGTCTGTCTGAATGAATGCTGTTTAAAAGTGATCTTAGTGGTGTTGGATTGTGGTTAAATGTATAGGGTGATTCAAGTAGATTGATGCAATTTCAACAATATTAATTTCACTTGTAAATCGTTACAGATCAATGCAGTGAACTGTAAACGGTTTAAATGAGCATAAAGTTTATTATGTAATTGTACAAGGTCTCAGTCTGAACCTCCTCCAGCTGTACGGACAACATCAACACCACAGTCCAACTCATCCCATACTGGATTGAGCGTGTCGGGTGTTTCTGTACTCACGGCTCTTTCAGTGTGATTGTGGAGATCATCCAGTGCTGTGGAACCAACAACGAACGCTCTGAGCTGTTGGAGCTTCACTGCCCATGAAAATCACATCGGTTATGATGGATTCACTCTTATTGAAGTGGAGAATGCAGAACGCTTTATTCTCATGGGTCTCATCTCCTCTCAGACTGAGAGAAGCCATCTTCCACTGACAATCTATGAATCACTCTTTCAATTGGATTGTGATTAGTTCCTAGGCAGCTCACGGTCATAAAAATATGGCGCTTTGAAAATGGTTGAATCTTTTTTAATCACCCTTTGTACCTCCTAGTTAGCCCATACTTAGGTGGCCTGAGATCAACTTTATTCCAGTGGACAGGTCATTGTGATCTAATCCTCATCTTATTTAAAACATTAAAACTTTTAAAATGTACTTCAGTGGCCTATATTAATATTTGGCATTACAGGGCAAACTCAGAGTTGTCTCAAAGCAGCTTTACAGAAAAGCAGTTTACAGAATTAAAATGTTTATGTAAGGGTTATCAAAAGATAATAAAATAAAAAAAGAGTCCATGTATACATGTAAGGAACTACATCTGGGTCCAAGCCCCCCATGAGCAAGCCAGAGGCGACAGTGGCGAGGAAAAACTCCCTAGGAGTAAGAGGAAGAAACCTCAAGAGGAACCCATGCTCAAAGGAGGAACCCATCCTGCTCTGGTTGACACAGATGAAGAGACAAAGAGACAGCTAACCAGATTTTTTAACCAAAATACAACAAAGAAGCTTAGAGCTCGAACATCTTAACACCTTATTCTGAAGATTTGCACTGAATGGTGTCAGCCAGGTTTTTATAAAAGACAGGAGGCTGAGCTGGAGGTGGCGGAGATGAAGATGCTGAGATTTTCGTTGGGAGTGACAAGGCAGGACAAGATTAGAAATGAGCAGATCAGAGGGACAGTGAAGGTGGAGCAGTTTGGAGATAAAGCCAGAGAGGCCAAGTTGAGATGGGTTGGACATGTGTTGAGGAGGAATAGTGGATATATTGGGCAAAGAATGCTGGAGATGGAGCTGCCGGGTAGAAGGAGAAGAGGTAGACCTCAGAGAAGGTTTATGGATGTAGTGAAGGTGGACATGGAGATGGCTGGTGTAAAAGTAGAGGAGGCAGTGGATAGGGCAAGATGGAGGCAGATGATCTGCTGTGGCGACCCCTAAAGGGAGCAGCTGAAAGAAGAAGAAGAAGAAGGTGTCAGCCAGGTTTATGTAGTCTGGACAAAACTTTCTTCCTGAGTCCACTTTTAGCTGGGAATCATTGTAGTTTCTGCATATAGTTATTAAACGCCTCCCGATGTTCCCCCTCTTTGAAAGTTCAACGGCTACTTGGCAAATCAAGCAGATGCATTTGGAGTTTGACATTTTTAAAAAATAGTCCTCCTGCTCTGCATGGACGAGCTAGGTTTTTGGTTGCTCTGGCCAGATCTGGAACAGGTCTTGAAACCACAAAATATGGCACTGCATGAACCGGTTACTGATAAATAAAAGCTTTCTAGATCACCAGAGAGGCAAACTCACAGCAGGGGGCTGTGCACAGCTACGGTAACAAGAAGTCAAACAAAGAGGTACTGGCCAAATTTTACGTAGGTTAATCACGTTGACCTACCCGGCACCAGAAGCATGGTCTTTAAAGCCCCAGTGAGGAGCTGCTTTCAGTCTAGAACGAACTCAAGCATCATGATATGCTGTCAGAAGGACGTGTGGCTGAGAGTAAAAAACAGACTTGACAAACTACAAATAAACGTAGGTCTCAGAGGAAATTCTCAGTAACTTCAGCGGCATTAAATTAGCTCGTCCTGTGTTAAACCGGACTGGACAGACCTGAGCCCAGAATTCACCACTTGTGAGTTGAGCATTTTCACTGGCAAAATTAAATTTTACCCAAATCACATGAATATTTAATAATTCTGTTATAGTTCAAATGAATTAAGGAGGCTCAAGTGAAGAGTTTAATTTCCATCACTGATCTCAGAGGGCCTAATGTGATCTCTTGATCTCTTTTTTTTAGAACCATTAGCTTGCTGTGTTTTGCACACTGTGGAATTAGACCTCCACATTTAACCCATCCGTGCAGTGAAACACCCACATACATGCACACTAGTGAACACACACACTAGGGGGCAGTGAGCACACTTGCCTGGAGCAGTGGGCAGCCCTATACACAGCGCCTGGGGAGCAACTGGGAGTTAGATGCTTTGCTCATGGGCCATCAGCTGAAGGGGTTGAACCGGCGACCTTCTGGGCACAAGAGCTGGTTCCCTAACCTCCAGCTCACGACTGCCCCTGTTAGAACGTCTGGGGAAAACCATGAGGAATTTTGGGCTAAATATTGGTGGGAATGTAGATTTATTCGAGTGGGATCAAACTGAGTGTAAAATTTCTAACATTTAAAGTGTGAAAGGAAATCGTGCTGATGTAAAACACTGAATACATTTGATTCATGTATTATATTCTGATCTACACCACATTCCTCCAGTCTGTACTTAATGTTCAAAGATAACTTAATAAAAAACAGAAAAGATTTATTCCTTCACCCAATCAGAGACGAGTACACTGCTGTAGTAATAAAGAGCTGGAATATTAAAAGGAGTTAGTTTCCCATTAATAGAGAGAAGATTTAATCACTCGGCTGAGTTCAGGATGAACCTTCCACAACTTGACGATCGATTATGTCCTTGGCTCGCTTCACCCACCCAAAGTCGGGGTTGACACATACACGACCCTTCTTGGTGGTAAAACTGCAGTAAAGGAAAGATGAGCATCAGTGTTTTAGTCTAATAGAGCTGGTAGATAATCATATAAAATGTATCTGATTAATATATATAATATCAGGAAAGGTTTGTAGTGTTAAAGTTTGCAGTGGGTCAACGTCACAACAGTAAAAGTGAATAGAGAACAGCAGCTTAAAGTAACTGTATTAAAGTTGGTCTTATTCCAATATTGATAAAGGAATAAAGGACCAGGGTGAGAACTTACATCACACCAGCTCTTGGACAGTCATGTCTTGTTTCTTCATACTCACTAATGACAACTAGAGCGATTGGTCTGGTATACAAACTGAAACAGCATTCCTTTGGTGCATTTCCATCTGTGTGAAAAAAATATCATAAATAACTAGAAGGGGAAAGTTTGTGAACGAACTTTAAGTTGGCTTGAAAAAGCCTGTTAATTTAGTTAAAACTTTAAATTGGTTGAAACTGGTTGATAGTTGTTCAAATGTAAAAATGGTTGAAAACTGTTGATAGTTGTTAATGTTAAAATTAAAACTCAGTGCTATCTTGGTGTAATTCCACCTTAAAAGCACTTTAACCTTAACAGAACTGCTGAGAATTAGGCTGGGAGTTGGTGAGACATTGATTTAGTTAAAATGTTAAATTGGTTGAAACCGGTTGACAGTTGTTGAAATGATAAAATGGTTGAAAAGTGTTGATAGTTGTTGAAATGTTGTGAAAAAGTTGTAAAGCAGAAGCTGTAGTACTCATGATCGATGGTAATTTGTTGCTAGGTGCTAAGGTTTTCATTTTAGTGCTACCTTAAACTAAGTACCACTTTAAATTTGGTGCTACCTTAAAGAGAGTTCGATCCTAAATTCTGTGCCACCTTAAATTTAGTGCTAGGTTATTTGCAGTTCCGCCTTAAATTCTGTGCCTCCTTTAATTTTGTGCCATGGTAACTGAAGTTCCACCTTAAATTTAGTGCTAGGTTAATTGCATTTCCACCTTAAAGTCTGTGTCCCCATAAAAGAAGTTCCACCTTAAGTTGTGTGCCACCTTAATTTTGTTTCTATGTTAATTAACGTTCCACCTTAAACACTGTGCCATATTTAGTGCTATGTTAATAGCAGTTCCACCTTAATTTTTTTGCTATGTTAATTGAGGTCTCACCTTAAAGTTAGTGACAAGTTAATAGCTGTTCCACCTTAAACATTGCGCTATGTTAATTGAAGTTAATTGAAGAATAATAATAATATTCAGATGGCCGTGTGAATCGGTTCGACTGATTCATTGAAAAGAATCAGTTCATGAAAAGGATTCGTCGCTCGCGAGGCGGGAGCCGTCATTGCGCCTCTGCGTTCTGAGGTAAGTTGGGACCGAGTCCTGTAGCTCCGATAAATGACGGCTTTAAACTACATTTTACTGAACACACGAACAGAAGTCATTTCAGCTGGTGTCTGGGACGTAATTCGGTCTATTTTGATAGCATTTGTGGTTTTGCTAGTGGTGCAGTTCGTTATAAAACTGCTTAACCTTCGTTAGCTCGCTGCTAAGCTAACAGGCTAACCGAGAGGCTGCTAGCTAGCGTTAGCTCGCCGACTAACTACCGACTGTAGTTTCTGCCGGTTTTTCTGCAGAAGCTGCACGAAGCGACCAACTTGTTAAAGTTTAAAGCTACACTGAGAGCTTTAGTTTGTCTTGTTTTGCTTTGTAACCACATTCATTGTAGCCTGTACACATTATAACGTTAGCTTCATTAGCATACTTTAGCCCTCACTTTACCCCACACACTAGCTAACCTTAGCTAAGTTAATGTGAGGGCTAATGTAGTGAACAGTCCTGCTGCTGGTGAATATAACAGTCCTCACTTTACCTCACACACTAGCTAACCTTAGCTAAGTTAATGTGAGGGCTAATGTAGTGAACAGTCCTGCTGCTGGTGAATATAACAGTCCTCACTTTACCTCACACACTAGCTAACCTTAGCTAAGTTAATGTGAGGGCTAATGTAGTGAACAGTCCTGCTGCTGGTGAATATAACAGTCCTCACTTTACCCCACACACTACCTAACCTTAGCTAAGTTAATGTGAGGGCTAATGTAGTGAACAGTCCTGCTGCTGGTGAATATAACAGTCCTCACTTTACCTCACACACTAGCTAACCTTAGCTAAGTTAATGTGAGGGCTAATGTAGTGAACAGTCCTGCTGCTGGTGAATATAACAGTCCTCACTTTACCTCACACACTAGCTAACCTTAGCTAAGTTAATGTGAGGGCTAATGTAGTGAACAGTCCTGCTGCTGGTGAATATAACAGTCCTCACTTTACCTCACACACTAGCTAACCTTAGCTAAGTTAATGTGAGGGCTAATGTAGTGAACAGTCCTGCTGCTGGTGAATATAACAGTCCTCACTTTACCCCACACACTACCTAACCTTAGCTAAGTTAATGTGAGGGCTAATGTAGTGAACAGTCCTGCTGCTGGTGAATATAACAGTCCTCACTTTACCTCACACACTAGCTAACCTTAGCTAAGTTAATGTGAGGGCTAATGTAGTGAACAGTCCTGCTGCTGGTGAATATAACAGTCCTCACTTTACCTCACACACTAGCTAACCTTAGCTAAGTTAATGTGAGGGCTAATGTAGTGAACAGTCCTGCTGCTGGTGAATATAACAGTCCTCACTTTACCTCACACACTAGCTAACCTTAGCTAAGTTAATGTGAGGGCTAATGTAGTGAACAGTCCTGCTGCTGGTGAATATAACAGTCCTCACTTTACCTCACACACTAGCTAACCTTAGCTAAGTTAATGTGAGGGCTAATGTAGTGAACAGTCCTGCTGCTGGTGAATATAACAGTCCTCACTTTACCTCACACACTAGCTAACCTTAGCTAAGTTAATGTGAGGGCTAATGTAGTGAACAGTCCTGCTGCTGGTGAATATAACAGTCCTCACTTTACCTCACACACTAGCTAACCTTAGCTAAGTTAATGTGAGGGCTAATGTAGTGAACAGTCCTGCTACTGGTGAATATAACAGTCCTCACTTTACCTCACACACTAGCTAACCTTAGCTAAGTTAATGTGAGGGCTAATGTAGTGAACAGTCCCCCTGCTGGTGAATATAACAGTCCTCACTTTACCTCACACACTAGCTAACCTTAGCTAAGTTAATGTGAGGGCTAATGTAGTGAACAGTCCTGCTGCTGGTGAATATAACAGTCCTCACTTTACCTCACACACTAGCTAACCTTAGCTAAGTTAATGTGAGGGCTAATGTAGTGAACAGTCCTGCTGCTGGTGAATATAACAGCCCATAAATAACGGGGCTTTAGAGTCAGTAGGTACCTTCACATTAAATTAGCTAAGGTTACCTCACTTTACCTCACATACTAGCTAACCTTAGCTAGGCTAATGAGAGAGTTCCAACAGACTCTAATGCCCTGTTAATTATGGGGAGTTATTATATTATAATTATATTATTAGCACAACACATGTTCTATATGTGTTTTATTTATTGTTCTGCCTGTGTTTCTATGTATTTAACAGATTTTGTCATTGACTGCTTAACCTGTGTAAGTAAGAAATGTTGTCTTGGTCAAATCACCCTGTTAGTGTGTTTTTAGCCCCAGGTTTTACATTCAGGACATCTTTAAATCACACATTGCTATTCTGTGTAAGTTGTGAATATTTTTTGCTTGTTAGTCTAACAAAGTTGCTCTTTAATCACAAAACACAAGCATCTCCACATGTATAGACAAAAGCAAGTCATCATGTTATGCATGTGTGATGTTTTAGTAAGTTTTATCAAGAGGGAGTGCTCCAGTGTTTTAAAAAGCAAGCTTAGTTTGTTTTGGACAGTATGTTATATAAGCTTTTATGATTAATTGTCTTCGTTCTGTTTCTGTGGCTTCTGTTTTCATAGGAGATCTTCATTCACAGTAAGTGTTTAAAATTTCTATCAGATGATTCGTTGAGGTACTAGGCAAGCCTACCACACATACCACACTACAATGTGCATTTCAACAGTGAACAGCTCGAAAACCAAAAAACCTTTTCCAGATACATCACCAGCTTAAATGCATACCGAAGTTACTGATTTGTGTAGAATCAAAACTACGTTCTTCCTTTTTACAGTAATGCTTGTATCATATGAGTTGATTATGGAGATTAAACTTGATTCTCTCAATTTAGTTTTCATCAAGTATTGGTGATAAACAGTCATCAGTTGTTCCTGTGCAGCAACATACATATTTCTCTGCTTATTAGATGTACTGTTTATCCTTAATGGTGTATTTCTGTGTATTTACCTTTACAGACCTTCATCACAGACAGTGCTGCCCTGTGTAAGTGTTCTCCTTTTCTGTGTGTGTGCGTGCTACTGTGTTACGTATGTGGAAGGTTACTTATCTTTTAATGCCATCAATCCAGTAGAGGTGAATGAGTTGCTACAAAGACAGCTTTCTTTAACTTTAGACCATTTTTGTATGTTTTTTTTTTTTTCCTTCTCCCTATTGATGAAGCTTTGTTTTTACAGGCATTCTTCTTCACAAGCCTCGCTTCTCTCTAAGTTGGGAAAATTTTTCTTGAAGGGGAATTGCACTGATTTTTCAAATTTGCTACATTATTCAGATTCAGTCATGGTTTGTTCACTAACCAATCAACAGGTGAAATATTTGCATATAAACCGTTTAATTGTGGGTAATGCAATACATTCGGTAAAAGAGTACGAATAAAAGCATATGGTCTGAGTTTAATCTTAGTTTGACTGTTTTGCTCTGTTTCCCTAGAATGTTTTCGAAGCAGGACACGCCGTACGCTGCCACAGCTCCCGTCCGGGTGAAATGCGTGGCTAAATATGTGTCGACCAGGGCGGAGAGTTTTGAGGTGGTAGACGGTGTGGTGGCCATGAAAGCCTCTAAGTTGATGGCTGCGTGCGCACTCTCTGATGGAGAAGTGTGCGTCACTGCTCATCTTAAAGATGACGATTGTCATCGCTTGGAGGAGGGCCAGTCATATTTTATGAAGCATATAACAGATGTACGAATATGAATATAACAGTCCATAAATAACGGGGCTTTAGAGTCAGTAGGTACCTTCACATTAAATTAGCTAAGGTTACCTCACTTTACCTCACATACTAGCTAACCTTAGCTAGGCTAATGAGAGAGTTCCAACAGACTCTAAAGCCCCGTTAATTATGGGGAGTTATATGCACCAGCATTAGGACTGTTCATTACATTAGCACAACACATGTTCTATATGTGTTTTATTTATTGTTCTGCCTGTGTTTCTATGTATTTAACAGATTGTCATCGCTTGGAGGAGGGCCAGTCATATTTTATGAAGCATTATAATTTGACTGGTCGTTATGGACAGAAAAAGATGTTTATCTGTCCTTCGACGGTCATATTCAAGACCTCCTCTGTCGTTGTGTCTTCTGCTCTGGATGTAATGTGCCACCACGCCATCTGTCCACCCTCAAAACTATATGAAGACACATGAAGTGCAGATGGCTATTATACTCTGGAGTGGCACGTCGTCAAGAGTGAGTGATATGGGGCGGTAGTTTCTCCTTTTTCCCCCCGGAGTAATCTCTTTGTACGTAATTCTATAATTAAGTGACATCAAATGGTTTCTAATCCCTATTGGCGACAATATGGATAGTGTTTGTCTAGAACATCCTTCTGGTCTTCTGTTTGGGTCTTCATGCTTCTTAAATGGCTTCCTCACCATCATTCTGATTCTCAGTTGTTTCTATACCTTAGTTGAGCACCACGTGTCTTCAAGACAAGAAACGGACCTGTACCGGTCCAATACGTGACACTACAGTGTGGTCGGTCACAAGTTGAAGCTGCTTTGTGGCGAGAGGCGGCTCTTACCAATATTGCGCTGGGGGAATGAAGGGCTATAACTCATCTGAGGGTTCAGAGACGTGGGAAGCTGAATTCCACATCCTACACTGAGGTGAAGGTAAGTTGTAGGTTTTCAGTAACACTTATGTAATGATGAAGAGAATTAAAGCCCCTTTAATGAAACTTAACACTGAAATATTTTATATTTTAATCTTTTGTATGATTTATACAGCAAATCCCTGAAAATGATGTCAAAACAGTCATGTGCATAAATGCTGCTGTTTAACTCATTATTAGAAGTAGTTTTTCAGTATTAATAATATAGTTAGGTGGAGCTACTTTTAATGTAGAAAACACAACTGCTTAGGCTCCTCAGCGCTGCAGGTCTGAGAGAAAAAAAAACATAACTCCCGACTGCTTCTACATAACCTCTCCCATTTTTTCTTAACTCCACCCCCTTCACACACGTCACACTGATAACTTTCTTCATTTAACAGCGGCTAAAAGACTAAAACGTTCACAGCGTATTCCAACTAACAATTACTGTAATAGTTGAAAATGATTGCTTTACACTAAGATCAGAACAGATGGCTCTTATGGTTATAGCTTACCCTCATTGTATGCCTTGTGCTTTTCGCAGAAGATGGAGATCGCGAAAGCGTTTTTGGAAGTGGAGGCTGTAGGAGTTTCGAGAAAAGCGGAAACAAATGAAACGCTCTTCTTGACTGAGGAAATGGAAGAGTTGACGGTTCCTGCTACTTTGTGGAGCGGCGATATTGATGTGGTGGCCGAAGCTTTGCCAGCCAAAGTTTCGGTTTTAGTAGAAGGAGGGGAAGTGTGCGCCCTGGAAAGTGCACTTTTTAACGAAATGTGTTTGTTTTGTTTCGTTTTGTTCGTGTTTTTATTTATTAAACTTTTGTATTCTCTCTTTAAATGTGTTTGACACCTTTTAATAAAAATGCATAGTTTCTAGTTTTATCTTACCTTATAAAATCATCAAAACCATCAGATGTTTCTATTTGTTCCTGCTCGTTTTATAATATTCAGCTACGGTATTTCGTGTTTTTCTGATAGGTCTGTATGAAATAGTGAAGAACTGTAACGGCTTAATAGATAACATTTTAAATAGGTAAGCTGTCGCCGACTCTAGACACATCTGATGGTTATCTAATGGGAACTAAATCTGTTTATAGCAAGCTAGTCGCCTCTAATGGAGTTAAGCCAGTTTGCTTTAAAGTCTCAGTACATGCTGGAGTTTTTCCAGATTGGCTTTTTTTTAGCAGGGATGGACCAAGTAGTTTAGAGTCGTATCAGCTTCTGCTCTCTCATCATAGCCATTTACAGGCATAAAAAAAAAAAAAAATATATATATATATATATATATATATATATATATATATATATATATATATATATATATATATATATATATATATATATATAAAAAATATATATATAAAAATATTGGGCTGGAAGGAACACCTTAAACACCTGTGCTGCACACAAGGTTTCTATATGGAGAAATCCTCAGAAAATGATAAATAATAAAATATAAGTAAGGTGTAATATAAATCAATACCAACAAATGAGACCTAAGGTAAATTTTTAGACAAAAACATTATTTTCTAATGTGTAATTATTTTTCTAATATGTAAACTGATTTAAGGGCAATACTAAATTTGAATTTTAACATTGTTAAATGTCCACCAGCAGATGGCAGTATAAACCTGCGCTGTGTCTCGTCTGACGTAATATGGAAAAAGAAGAAAGCAGCTGGAAGAGGCTGTTTTCATAAGCCGGCTCCGCTGTTATAACACAACTGGTGTTTTGTGCCTACTGAGTTACAAGCAGTCAGTTTGGACTTAACTGACTTAATTGATTGACTGTTATCAGTGACCATCTCTTCATTCCAACGTTAAATCACATCATAGGTGGATGGTACCCCGTTACATCACTATGGTAACGTTGACACCGCAGGACAAACCAATCTGGTAGGGCGGCTTAAAAACATGATGTCACATGAAACCTGTGAATACACTATTAGCTTGAAGCACATAATAGTTTGGTAATATGAGTCTTTACACCAGGTTACATTAGCCACCACGTCCCTAGCTTATATTAATTAAAAATACAATATTAGAAAAATCTTGCTTATAGCATTTATTGCCCATAACGTAGCTTGCTATCAAGTAACACTGACAAATATTTCACAGTCAACACAAATTATATATTATTATCTATATTAACTATTAGGTCCATTTTAGGCATTTTGTTAAATTATGTTTCATTTAACCTCTCCTTGGATCACCACCTTATCGTGGTGGAGGGGTTTGCGTGCTTGAATGATCTTAGGAGCTATGTTGTCTGGAGCAAAAGCTCCTGGTAGGGTCTCCCATGGCAAACTGGTCCTAGGTGACAGGTCAGACAAAGTGTGATCCATAATAACCCCTATGAAGACACAAAAGCAGGACTTGTGTACCCTGCCCGGAACAGGGTTACCGGGGCCCCACCCTGGAGCCAGGCCTGGGGGAGGGGCTCGCCAGCGAGCGTCTGGTGGCCGGGCATTTACTCATGGTGCCCGGCCGGGCCCAGCCCGAAGGAGTTACATGAGTCCCCCCTCCCATCGACCCACCACCAATGGGAGGGGCAGTAGTAGGGGTTCGGTGCGTTGTGGATTGGGCAGTGTCCGAAGGCGTGGGCCTTGGCGTTCTGATCCTCGGTTGCTGAAATTGGCTTTTGGAACTTGGAACGTTACCTCACTGGCGGGGAAAGAGCCTGAGTTGGTGCGCGAGGTTGAGAGATACCGGCTAGATATAGTCGGGCTCACCTCAACACACAGCTTGGGATCTGGGTCCAATCTCCTTGAGAGGGGCTGGACTTTATTCTTTTCTGGAGTTGCCCATGGTGAGAGGCGGCGGGCAGGTGTGGGCTTTCTCATAGCCCCTCGACTCGGTGCCTGTATGTTGGGGTTTTCTCCGGTGGACGAGAGGGTAGCTTCCCTACGCCTTCGGGTTGGGGAACGGGTCCTGACTGTTGTCTGTGCTTATGCACCGAACAGCAGTTCAGAGTACCCAGCCTTCTTAGAGTCCTTGGGAAGGGTGCTTGAAGGTGCTCCTCCTGGAGACTCTGTTGTCCTACTGGGGGACTTCAATGCTCACGTGGGCAATGACAGTGAGACCTGGAGGGGTGTGATTGGGAGGAATGGCCTCTCTGATCTGAACCCGAGTGGTGTTCAGTTTTTGGACTTCTGCGCAAACCACAGTTTGTCCATCACGAACACCATGTTTGAACACAAGGATGTCCATAAGTGCACATGGCACCAGGACACCCTAGGCCGCAGTTCAATGATTGACTTTGTAGTCGTGTCATCGGACTTGCGGCCATGTGTTTTGGACACTCGGGTAAAGAGAGGAGCTGAGCTGTCAACTGATCACCACCTGGTGGTGAGTTGGATCAGGTGGTGGGGGAAGATGCCGGTCAGACCAGGCAAGCCCAAACGTATAGTGAGGGTTTGCTGGGAACGTCTAGCAGAAGAACCTGTCAGATTGATCTTCAACTCACACCTCCGTCAGAACTTTGACCAGATATCGGGGGAGGTGGGGGACATTGACTCAGAATGGGCCATGTTCCGTTCCTCCATTGCTGAAGCGGCTGACTGTAGCTGTGGCCGTAAGGTAGTTGGTGCCTGTCGGGGCGGTAATCCTTGAACCCGGTGGTGGACACCCCAGGTGAGAGATGCCATCAAGCTGAAGAAGGAGTCCTATGGTTGGCCTGTGGGACACCAGAGGCAGCTGGCAGGTATCGACAGGCCAAGCGATCTGCGGCTTCAGTTGTCGCCAAGGCAAAAACCCGTGTATGGGAGGAGTTTGGTGAGGCCTTGGAAAGTGACTTTAAGTCGGCTCCGAAAAGATTCTGGCAAACCATCAGGCGACTCAGAAGGGGAAAGCAGTGTGCCACTAGCACTGTATATAGTGGAGATGGTGTGCTGCTGACTTCGACTGAAGACGTCATTGGGCGGTGGAAGGAGTACTTTGAGGACCTTCTCAATCCCACCGACACGTTCTCCAGTGAGGAGGCTGAGTCTGGGGACATGGGAATAGGCTTGTCCATTACTGAGGCCGAAGTCGCTAAGGTAGTTAAGAAGCTCCTTGGTGGCAAGGCTCCAGGGGTGGATGAGATCCGCCCTGAGTTCCTCAAGGCTCTGGATGTTGTGGGGCTGTCTTGGCTGACACGCCTTTTCAACATTGCGTGGACATCGGGGGCGGTGCCACTGGATTGGCAGACTGGGGTGGTGGTGCCTCTTTTTAAAAAAGGGGACCGGAGGGTGTGTTCCAACTACAGGGGAATCACACTCCTCAGCCTCCCTGGCAAGGTCTATGCAGGGGTACTGGAGAAGAGAGTCCGGCTTATAGTCGAACCTCGGATCCAGGAGGAACAGTGCGGGTTCCGCCCTGGTCGTGGAACACTGGACCAACTCTTCACCCTCTCCAGGATTCTGGAGGGTTCATGGGAGTTTGCCCAACCAGTCCACATGTGCTTTGTGGATCTGGAGAAGGCATTCGACTGTGTTCCCCGGGGTATTCTGTGGGAGGTGCTTCGGGAGTACGGGGTACATGGCTCTTTGCTACGAGCCATTCAGGCCCTGTACAAACAAAGCAGGAGTTTGGTTCGCATGGCCGGCAGTAAGTCAGACTCGTTCCCAGTGAGAGTTGGACTCCGTCAGGGCTGCCCTTTGTCACCGATTCTATTCATAATTTTTATGGATAGAATTTCTAGGCGCAGTCAAGGGATGGAGGGTGTCCGGTTTGGTGACCTCAGGGTCACATCGCTGCTGTTTGCAGATGATGTGGTCCTATTGGGGACATCAGGCCGCGAACTTCAGCTTTCGCTGGATCGGTTTGCAGCCGAGTGTGAAGCGGCTGGGATGAGAATCAGTACCTCTAAATCCGAGACCATGGTTCTCAGGCGGAAAAGGGTGGAGAGCCCTCTCTGGGTCGGGGATAGGCTCTTGCCTCAAGTGGAGGAGTTCAAGTATCTCGGGGTCTTGTTCACGAGTGATGGTACAAGGGAGCGGGAGATTGACAGGCGGATTGGTGCTGGGTCAGCAGTGATGCGGGCTCTTTACCGGTCTGTTGTGGTAAAGAAAGAGCTGAGCCATAAGGCAAGGCTCTCGATTTACCGGTCGATCTACGTTCCCACCCTCACCTATGGTCATGAGCTTTGGGTAATGACCAAAAGAATAAGATCGCGAATACAAGCGGCCGAAATGAGTTTCCTCCGCAGGGTGTCTGGACTCTCCCTGAGAGATAGGGTGAGAAGTTCAGTCATCCGGGAGGGACTCGGAGTAGAGCCGCTGCTTCTTCACGTCGAGAGGAGCCAGCTGAGGTGGTTCGGGCATCTGGTTAGGATGCCTCCTGGACGCCTCCCTCGGGAGGTGTCACAGGCGAGTCCACCTGGGAGGAGACCCCGGGGAAGACCCAGGACACGCTGGCGCGACTATATCGCCCAGCTGGCCTGGGAGCGCCTCGGAATCCCCCTTGGAGAGCTTGTGGAAGTGGCTGGGGAAAGGGAGGTCTGGGCTTCATTGCTTAGGATGCTGCCCCCGCGACCCGAACCCCGGAGAAGCGGAAGATAATGGATGGATGGATGGATGGATGTTTCATTTAAAACATATAAGGTTATTCAGCAGACAGAAAGTATTGCTATTTATGAAGAATGATCATATTCATCTATATCCTTATTTTCCCCCCTTAATAGCCATTTAATAGCTTGAATTTGGAGGCTGAACTATTTTGTGATTCTAAGGGATTGTTGTCAATGTTACTGTCACTGAGGTGAGCTATTAATTTGAATTAAAACATGTATGTTGGAGCACGAACCGATTCCACAGACAGAACTGTGAAGCTGATAAGAGTTTGATTCAGATGGCCGTGTGAATCGGTTCGGCTGATTCATTGAAAAGAATCAGTTCATGAAAAGGATTCGTCGCTCGCGAGGCGGGAGCCGTCATTGCGCCTCTGCGTTCTGAGGTAAGTTAGGACCGAGTCCTGTAGCTCCGATAAATGACGGCTTTAAACTACATTTTACTGAACACACGAACAGAAGTCATTTTCGGTGGTGTCTGGGACATAATTCGGTCTATTTTGATATCATTTGTAGCTTTGCTAGTGGTGCAGTTTGTTATAAAACTGCTTAAACTTCGTTAGCTAGCTGCTAAGCTAACAGGCTAACCGAGAGGCTGCTAGCTAGCGTTAGCTTGCCGACTAACTGCCGACTGTAGTTTCTGCCGGTTTTTCTACAGAAGCTGCACGAAGCGACCAACTTGTTAAAGTTTAAAGCTACACTGAGAGCTTTAGTTTGTCTTGTTTTGCTTTGTAACCACATTCATTGTAGCCTGTACACATAAATAACGGGGCTTTAGAGTCAGTAGGTACCTTCACATTAAATTAGCTAAGGTTACCTCACTTTACCTCACATACTAGCTAACCTTAGCTAGGCTAATGAGAGAGTTCCAACAGACTCTAAAGCCCCGTTAATTATGGGGAGTTATATGCACCAGCAGCAGGACTGATCAATACATTAGCACAAAATGTGAGATTAAATATTGTATGTGTCTTTTATTTGTTGTTCTGCTTGTGTTTCTATGTATTTAACAGATTTTGTCATTGACTGCTTAACCTGTGTAAGTAAGACATGTTGTCTTGGACAAATCACCCTGTTAGTGTGTCCTTAGCCCCAGGCTTCTTAGTCAGTTAATAATGTAGGACTTATGTAGTAAATATTACCATTTTATTAATTTTCCTGAAACTGGTTTGTACATCATATAGGTAGTTATGGCAGTGAGTTACATAAAGAGGAATTGCACCGGTTTCTCAAAATCTCTGCATAATTTAGTTACTGTGATGTAAACAGAGTCATTTAAAATAGTTTGAGGTAAAACGTTTTTGGTAAATTGTGCCAAGGTAAATACTCAGATTTCTTTACAGTGGTGGTGACAGGAACCAGAAGTTGGGATGAGTACAATGCAAATACAGTAATTTAACAGCTATTTTACATTTTGTAAATGACAGTAAACCTACATGTGCCTTCTGAGTTTACACAATGTTGATGGTAAAATAGTGGTAAATCTGAAATAATACATTTTGTTTGGGGACTGTTTTGCCTCACAACACCCTGCATTTACTCTGCTTCTGGTTCCTGTGACCATGATTGTTAACAGTTCAGACTCAGTATGTTTGTCTAGAATGGATCTCGCACCAAACCACTCTGAATGACTCTGTTTACACCTTAAACATACCAATGTGCCTGGTCCAGCTCATGAAGCACTCCATGAAAATGAAATCTGTATTGAAGGAATATTTATTGTCTCCATGAGCAGGATTAAAAACACATGGTCTTAGACAAGTCATTAGATGTACTGTTTGTTTTGATTTTGTTGTCTGCTTATCTTTGTCAGAGGGCTATGATACTATTTAGTTTTTGTTCTGAAAATGTGTCTTAGACAGCTCACTCTGTTCTTGCATAAAACACATATGCATACTAAATTAATGATTTTTGTGGTGCTCAAATGAAATTGTTCTTCATTTACAATAACTTGCACACAGTGAAATAAGTTTATTTGTACACTGTGCTATTCTGTATTTATTTATATTTAATTTTTTTGTGTTTTTCTTTACAGGACGTCTTTAAATCAGACATTGCTATTCTGTGTAAGTTGTAAATATTTTTTGCTTGTTAGTCTAACAAAGTTCCTCTTTAATCACAAAACACAAGCATCTCTACATGTATAGACAAAAGCAAGTCATCATGTTGTGCATGTGTGATGTTTTAATAAGCTTTATTAAGAGGGAGTGCTCCAGTGTTTTAGAAAGCAAGCTTACTTTGTTTTGGACAGTATGTTATATAAGCTTTTATGATTAATTGTCTTCGTTCTGTTTCTGTGGCTTCTGTTTTCATAGGAGATCTTCATTCACAGTAAGTGTTTAAAATTTCTATCAGATGATTCGTTGAGGTACTAGGCAAGCCTACCACACATACCACACTACAATGTGCATTTCAAAGTGAACAGCTCGAAAACCAAAAAACCTTTTCCAGACACATCACCAGCGTAAATGCATAACGAAGTTACTGATTTGTGTAGAATCAAAACTACATTCTTCCTTTTTACAGTAATGCTTGTATCATATGAGTTGATTATGGAGATTAAACTTGATTCTCTCAATTCAAAACTGCAAACTCTTTTTGTATGTTTTTTTCCTTCTCCCTATTCATGAAGCTTTGTTTTTACAGGCATTCTTCTTCACAAGCCTCGCTGCTCTGTGTAAGTTGGGAACATTTTTCTTAAAGGGGAAGTGCACTGATTTTTCAAATTTGCTACATTATGTAAGTACATTAATACTCGTCCAAGGTTTTTTATTTTCAGAATAGGTTATTAGATGAGTATATTCTGTAGTGACAGCTTAGGGTACTTAGCAGGTCACAGGGTGTGTGAGGGTGAGTGTGTGTGTGGGGCATTTGACATCAAACCGTTCTGAAGGACTGTTAATGTCTTAGTGACATGACTATATAGAAATTTTAAAAAATCAGAGGAATTCTCCTTTAAGTCTAATAGTGCAGTACTAAAACATAAACTTCAATGTCTTTTGTGAGCATTGTTGTAGACTGTCTTTTCTTTTGTTGTTGTTGTTTTTCTGGCTAACCAGGTACTGGGATGGTCCTGCAGTCCATTAGTCTTTGATATACAGTACAGTACTAAGATGGCTTGGATACTGATATGGCACCTACAGCCTTCATTTGTTTAGACTTAAATTATTCAAACTCAAAGCCCTTAAGGGGCCATGGTTTATTTAAAAAAAAAAACAAAAGTGAATGATATCGCGTTCCTTCACAAATGTTTTCATTCCCCAAACAAATTGGTTCCTCTGAATCTGCCCCCTGCATGGTCCAGTAGCCTTTATATTAGACTTATGTCAGTTTCTGTACATTTCATGGCCATTTTAATTAAACATGGGCGGTAAATGTTTGAAAGATGTTACTTTGTTAGAAGAGCTCTGCATAAATGTAACTTGGCTTTTTTTGTGTTTTCACAGGTGCTGAAGGAACCAAACACCTCCCTCTCTCCCTCTATCCTCTATCCTGTTCTGTCCTGTCCTATCCTTTTGTATCCTGTTCTGTTCTTTTTCTCCTCTGTCTGCTTGCACCTGCAAGCTTTCTAAAAACGCCTTTCTAAAAACGCCCTTCTTGTCCAAAATGATGAACCTTTACTTGTCCAAAATGATGAACCCTTGCCATCGTCCAAATTGAAGAACCTATATTTGCATAAACACCAAATCCTGTGAGATTCTAACCAGATCTGTTGTACCCTGTATACTGTTTTCTTGTGATTTGTTTCAGGTCAGACGATTATTTAAAGAAGCAGTTTTTCCTGTTGAAGGCCGTCAGTACAGGGGCCCCAGACCATCTGCAGCTGAAGACACACATTCACATCATTCACTGAAGCTGTAATTACTGCTCATATCTCATAGCCGTACATTGCAAGAACAAAACAAACAGCTGCTTAAAGTGTGTATATTTATACATGAATATTTACTGTTGAAGGATTTTAGGCTTTTGCATTTATTTAATTTATTTGTCATTTTATAGTTTATTCATAGTTTAAGCCCATTTAAAGCTCTTGAGAAGGTGAAGAATTGTAATACTTGGGATTCAGTCATTTAGTTTTTGAATTCTATGAATGTTTAACACCTCTGTTTAATTGAATAATACAGTGTGTACATTGTTTCTACATACATTTCTAAGCATTTTTATGAAATACTGTTCATTAGAAGCTGTTAGTACTTTCAGCTGCTGACTGTAGGAAGTGTGTCACCTAAGGAGATATAATCACATCTTTTGGTACTGATTGTACAAAGTTAATCCTTTAGGAAGCTGATCATCTGTTTAGTGTAACTGCTAGGAACATCGTCTGGTTTTTCTGCAGTCTGTATAAGATTGTGCTGCATTAGTAGCTCTGATCCAGTAACTGCAGAGTTTATACTGTTTGGCCCTCAGGTTTGCCGGTGTCGCTCATTCGTTGTACCGTCTGTGTGAATCTGTTATTTCTCTATAAAGTCCAGTCGTGTTTGTCTGAGCTGTTACAGTAGAAGCTTCACCTCCAGCCCTTTCCTCCTCTAAACTATTTCACCAGCTCTCAGCACAGACGCGGCTCGGTGGGTTGTGTATAAACAGATCTAACAGGTGGAGGTGTTTCTGCGCTGTACAGGGACATGCGGGCAGGTTTGAGAGATGCAGAGAAAAAGTAAGAAAGCCGCAGCAGCCACGTGCCGCGAGGCCGCAAAGGTACGACCCGGAAGTGCTAGCCAGGTGGTAGAGTCTGTTAATGCACATGTCACCGCAGTCTTGGCGTCTCACACCCAAGATGATTTAAGGTATGACAGGTTTTCCCAGGGTGTGCAGTGCACGTGCAATTCCCTGGTGTTTCTCACGGTGCTCTGTGAGAATGACCGCTTGAACGGCCTCGATCTGGACCGCGTTCTGGCGAAGGGAGAAGCGCTGCTGAATGAAGGAAGGTTTGTTTGTGACCTGCTGACCTTTGACAAGCTGCCTGGCACAGTAGAGACGGACTCGCGGTGTTACAGCATTATTAAACACCCCCAGAGTTTCGGGCTTTTAAAGGACGAGGCGCCGCAGGGAATGGCCGAGTATGAGACCATGGACAGAGTGCTCCGCTGTCTGACCGGCGACGCCGCTACCGCACTGCTGATGACTGGAGCCACATGCATCGCTGTGTTCAGGCAGGCAGGTTTGAGTTTTTTGACCCTCACTGCAGAACTCCTGATGGTTTAAGTGATGTTCACTTTCGCAAACTTGGAAGACTTGATAGAAAGGCTGCTAATTCTGTATCAGACGTGCCTCAAACTGAATGACAGTCAGCAATACGATCTCCTTCCCGTGTCCTTTGTGAACAGAGATACGGCCACTACTGCAGATGCTCAGGGCAAATTGTCTTATGAGATTCAAACAATAGTAGACACAGGTTCCAAATCAACTCAACTCACATTTATTTGTAAAGCACTTTAAAAACAACAGAGGCTGCAACAAAGTGCTGAACACTGCAAGTATAAAACAGACATATAGAACAGTAAACCAATAAAATAATATAAGCTTAAACAGTAAGAAAGTAAATATAAATAAAACCATACACAAATAAGATGCAGGAATAAAAATTATGTTAAATGAAAGGCCAAGGAATAAAAGTGGGTTTTGAGGCTGGTTTTAAAAGTGGACAAAGAAGAGGCCTGTCTAATAAAGACTGGCAGTTCGTTCCATAATTTCGGAGCTGCTATTGAAAAGGCTCGATCCCCTCTGAGCTTAAGCCTAGACCTTGGTACCTCCAGGAGTAGCTGATCAGCTGACCGGAGGCACCGTGTGGGCACATGCAGATGGAGGAGCTCAGAGAGGTAAGGCGGGGCAAGTCCATTTAAGGATTTAAAAACAAATAAGAGAATCTTAAAAAGAATTCTAAAATGCATGACCCCGTTAGTAGCCGGGCAGCTGCGTTCTGCACCACCTGGAGACGTTTGAGGGAGGACTGGCTGACTCCAAAATAAAGTGCATTACAGTAATCCAGCCGAGATGTAATGAAGGCATGGATTACTGTTTCAAAGTGCTCATGTGCTAAAATTGACTTCACCTTCGCCACTTGCCTTAGGTGATAAAAGCAGGACTTCACTTCTCACTTTGCCCAATTCTTTCTTCTTCAACGGGACATAAATCTGGGTGTCATCAGCATAGCAATGGAAAGCGATGCCATGTTTTCTTAAAATGGAACCCAGTGGGAGCAGATAGAGAACAGTAGAGGTCCTAAAACAGAGCCCTGTGGAACCCCATATGACAGGGGAACAGGAGGATTTTGAATTCGCCAGCTTCACACACAGGGTTCTGTCTGACAAATATGACCTAAACCATTCCAAAGCCAGCCCGCAAATGCCCACCAAATTCTGCAATCTGGATATTAAAATGTGATCCACTGTGTCAAATGCTGCAGTGAGATCTAACAACAGAAGCATCACATGATCACCAGAGTCATTGGACAGGAGGATATCATTAAAAACCCTAATAAGTGCTGATTCTGTGCTATGATGGGTTTTAAAACCAGACTGAAAAATATTTTGTTCATCCAAATAGGATTTCAGCTGGGCATAGACCACCTTTTCCAATATTTTTGAGATAAAAGGCAGCTTGGAAATGGGCCTGTAATTAGCCAGAACTATGGGATCAAGACCAGGCTTTTTAAGCAGGGGATGCACTACTGCATGTTTAAAACTTTTGGGAACAACACCAGATGACAAACTGCTGTTAATAATGGTTAAAACCTGCTGCCCTATACTGGGAAAAACCTCTTTAAAAAAGTGAGGAGGCACAGCATCATATGGTGATCCTGAAGGCTTTATCTGGCCCACCACATCTTGCAGATTTGACAGAGTCTCAAAGATTTCAAAAACAGCCAGGCTTGGGGCAGTATCAGATGGGTCAAAGGCAGGAGCTGTTATAAGAGCTCTGGCAGTGACAACCTTATCTATAAAAAAGTGCAAAAAGTGGTTACACGTTTCAGGGGAATCTTCCAAGCAGGGTGGCTGAGGGGCCCTTAGAACAGAGTCAATGGTCTTAAACAGTACATGTGGGTTATGCTGATATGTGAATATAATTTTGGCCAGATATTCCCTTTTAGCTTCTTTAATAATATTTTGATAAGAACGCCAGCAATCTTAAAATTTGAAATGAAACCTGCAGTTTGTCCTTGTTCCATTTTCGCTCAGTTCTGCGACACTCCCGCTTTGCTGCAAGAGCTCTGTCCACCCTGACCCAGGGCTAAGGTTTAACTCGCAGCTGTCTGGATTTTAATGGAGCCACAGAGTCCAGAATGGTTTGGCAGGAGGAGTGAAATCTAGAGCTAAGCTCCTCCGTATCAACAGGTATTGAGTCCGGATTGTCTCAAAGCAGATTGAAGGCAGTAGAGAACTGAGCAGCAGTGAAGGGGTTAAAAGTCCAACAGAGCCGAGCAGGAGCGCAAGATTTAACAGATTTAGCTCCGGATAAAACCACGTCAAATAAAACAGACATGTGATCAGATACAGAGACAAACCATAGAAAAGAACCAGATCTAAAGTATGTCCATATTCATGTGTGGGACCGGACACCCACTGTATTAGATTAAAAGAGTCAATGATGTTTAAAAAATCCATTACCAGTGGCTTATCAGAACAGCACACATGTATGTTAAAATGCCCGACAATAAGGACACGATGGTAGCTTGGCATATATCCAGCCAGGAACTCGGAGAAGTCGTTCACGAAGTCCTTGTTGTATTTAGGGGGTCGGTAAATGACCGCGCACCGCACCAGGTCAGTGCGACCCACCTCATATATAGTCGCTTCAAAACTGGAAAATGAGGATGGCATAGTGCACTGTCTACATTTAAAATGTTTTTTGTACACAGTCGCCGTACCTCCACCACGTCCAGACGTCCGCGGCGAATTAAAATAATTACAGCCAGTCGTTAAAAGTTCAGCCAAAACGCTGTACTCACCCACACCAATCCAAGTCTCTGTCACACAGAGAAAATCCAGACTCTGAGCGCTGAAAAAGTCCCTCAGGATAAATGTTTGGTTTACCATTGATCTGGTGTTTACCAGGGCAATCCTGGTCGGGGTTTGGGTCTGTGGTTCTGAAAGTTTTGGGGCCCGGAGCAGCGTCTTCAAATTTTTGTGGTTTACCCCGCGCTGGCGGAGCCGAGGAGAGCAGGTGCGGTGGGGGAGGTAGTCCCTGTCAAAGCCGGCGACAGGCACCAGAAAAGTGCCCATGGGCTCCCCAAAACGTCCGAACACGGCAGGGGGAATACACAATCCCCTATTCATCCGACGACTGGACAAAGAGCCTGACAGGCAGATCTTCAGCTTCACAAGCCGACCGCTACGTCTACCGCGGCGGCGGCGCTTCTGACAAGACGCCTGAGCCAACGCCCGGCACAGGTAAGATGGGATACCCGAGAGTAAAGTAGATCGGGTTTTCTGTCCGTTGCAATCACACGCACCTAGATGGGTGACTATATTTTTGATGTCCAAGAGGGATTTACGGTCATACACCAGTAGAGAATTACTTTGTGAAAATCCGACGCTTAACAACAGTAAAAACACAAACCACATTGTAAGTAGCAGACGGCCAGCCACACACACCGGCGCCATCTTGGTTCACACAACGATCCAGTCTACGATCTGATCTCTGCCAGTCTGTGGAACAACAAGAAGGAGGCAATATTTACACCAAAAACATGCTAAGAAAAAAGATCCAGACAGAGGAGAAAAAGACAGGGATAAACCAGAAGAACAGATGTGCAACTGATCTTAAATTCAGAGAAAATATTAAACAACGCAGTCGAGTAAATTATACTGAAAATGTAAATTACAGACTTGCAAAGAAAAAGTCAGTAAGAGTGAATTACATGACCAACACAACATATAGAATAAAGCAAAAACAGTACATCACCAGTAGTTACAAAAATAATCCAGAGTTCAGAGAGAAACAGAGACGGTACGTCAACAATAGCTACAGAAATAATCCCACTTTCAGAGAGAAGCAGAGACGGTACATCACCAATAGCTACAGAAATAATCCCACTTTCAGAGAGAAACAGAGACGGTACATCACCAATAGCTACCGAAATAATCAAGAGTTCAGAGGGAAGCAGAGATGGCACATCACCAATAGCTACCGAAATAATCCAGAGTTCAGAGAGAAGCAGAGATGGTACATCACCAATAGCTACAGAAATAATCCCACTTTCAGAGAGAAACAGAGACGGTACATCACCAATAGCTACCGAAATAATCAAGAGTTCAGAGAGAGGCAGAGATGGTACATCACCAATAGCTACCGAAATAATCCAGAGTTCAGAGAGAAGCAGAGATGGTACATCACCAATAGCTACCGAAATAATCCAGAGTTCAGAGAGAGGCAGAGACGGTACATCACCAATAGCTACCGAAATAATCCAGAGTTCAGAGAGAAGCAGAGACGGTACATCATTAGTAGCTACAAAATAGATGATGCTTTCAGACAAAGGCAGAAGCAGTATTTTAGAAAACTACATCAGACTGATTTGCAGTTCAGGGCCAGTCACAGAGAGCACTGCTTACTTCGGTCAAAAAACAGAACATCTAGACTTAAAATCCTACACAAGATACGCTGCGCACAACATATACAGAGGAAATACAGGCTAAATCACTTCCAGCAGCAGAGAGACACAACAATACAAACACAGACACCACAGGAGAACAATGAAACCTTGAATCCTAATGTGCTGAAGGCACTGGTCCACTTTAAGGAGATAACAAAAGCTTATTAACACTAGAAGTCCCAGAGAGGGGTCATTTAACATTTATACCTCTGGAACCCAGAGACGGGTCGAGTGACCTGAAGGATTTTAGCTAACATCCTATAATCACCATCTTTTGTTCTGTAAATAAGGCCATTACTGGCGCACCACAGGAGGTTGTTGTTTGCCATTGAGTTTAGCTATTTAGTTTCTTGTTAGTTCTATTCAGTTTATTGTATTTGATAATATAAAGATTATACATTTTGTATTTAGTTTAGTTTTATTTGAGCAAAAAAGCAAACAATTAATTTTTTTTATTTTATTTTAAATAGAGAATTAGAAATTTTACAGCAAGGTACAGCTGTGAGTAATGACCAGAAGCATTTGTGTCAAGAGGACTGAAATTTCAGTGTGAAAAATTTACAAAAGAACAACTCTTATTTGTTTCCATGCTTTTTATTATAAAAATAATACAAGGAATAAAATAATTCCACACATATTTACAATAGTCTGCAGTGGGGGGCTGCGTGTGTGTGAGTGGCATTTCTTTGTGTGGCTAGCATTTCAGCACTCACTCAGCAGTCTGTCTGCACTGTCAGAACATACCTGACACTGCCAGGGTATGTCCCTGGTACATTTGCCACACGTGTATTTGTAGTGTACATCTCACAGTTGCACAATTGTTCGTGCATCGATGGTTGACCTGACACTTCGCCCTTTTGCCATGGCTGGGTGTGGAAGGTTGTTGCCGAAGCAGGTTCTCCTTGCGTGCCTTCTTCTCACTCACATGAGAGTCACCCAACTCTTTTGCAAGCTCAACCAGGAAGTCCACCCATCTCTCCTGCACCCCAGTGCATGCCTGATAAAGCACATGTGCATTTAGTGCTGCCATGTCAATCATGTTGTAGAACACGGCGACTGGCCATCTCCGTGTTCCTGCACGCACGCTGTACTCCCGCATTTTGGTCCATTACATCCACCCCGCACTTTGTGTTGTTGTATTGTGTGACCGTGTTTGGCTTCCTTTTGGTGGTATCCTCAGTCTCAACCACACTGTGCATGCTGCTGAGAATGTAAACGACCTTCTTCCGTTTGGGTGCATACACTGTCAGTGTTGCACCAGTGGTTGAAAACACCTGAGTGGTGAATTCAGTGCGGTCCATCTGTCTATCGGATTGAGGAATTTCCTGGCGACTCTTGTTGACCGTGCCGAGGATAGTGGTTTTCCAGCTAAGCAGTCGTTGTGCAAGTGAGAGTGATGTAAAGAAATTGTCCGTGGTTACAGTTCTGCCCTTGTCCATGAATGGTTCCATCAGCCTCATCACTACAGTCTCGGACAGTCTCTCCCTGTTGGGACGACTGGGGTCCTTGCCAAGATATGGGAGGACATTACAGATGTACTTTGATTTCAAGTCACAAGCCACCCAAAACTTAATACCAAACTTGTCTGGTTTTGTTGCACTGTATTGCAGAAAACAGCAGCGAGTCTTTGACGGGAAAAGCTGTTCATCAATAGTGATGTGTCAACCAGGGTTGTAGGATGCGATGCAGTTGGTGACAAATGATCTCCACACATCAGAGATTGCAGCAAACTTATTGGTCTCCACTCGCTCACCGGGTGTGAACATGTCATCAAAGCGTAGGTGTTGCATGATGTCTTGGAAGCAGTTTCGGGCCATAGTTGCAATGATCCTTGGGTTTGCAAGGTTTGCTGACCAGCTGTCACGTAGTGATGGAACCTTGGTCACCCCCTCAAGATAATGACTGAAATAAATGCCATTAGTTCTGGGAGATCCATGAACCAATCCACCTGCTCCATGTGACGTGCATGTTGTGTCGTCCATTCTTGAATGCTACGAAGCATGTCAAGAGTGAAAAACAGAGGAAGCTCTGAAGGCGACTCCGGACACTAGCTCTTGGCTCTCCATCTGTAGGGTACGGTTCTATTGGGGTGAAATGGAGACGTTTCCCCACTTGTTCTTCATGCCACACTGTACCATCTTTTGTGGTCTCTGTCGGCTCACTCGCCAACCGAGCTCTCTTTTTTGGTAGAGGAGGAGTCTCCTCATCTGCAAGATAAATAATTAAAAATTAACATTTTGTTTTGATTCTAAATAAAAAAGATGGTCAGAAAATGGAAATAGGTAATTTGAGAAATGCCTTCCATCGCCTCCGCCAACAAACTCCAACTTGCACCGATTCCACCAGAGCTCTGCAATTTAAATATACTGGAAAGAAATGTTATAGCCAAATATGTGTGTTTTGCAAAGGTCATCAGTCTTTACAAAGGTCAGCAGAGAGCCATTAAAGGTGCTGTTGTGTCAGTTCCTTCAGATGTTAAAACCACTGTTAATGTTTTACCCGGACCGAGGAGCGAATTACAGCTGCTCACAGTGAAACTGAAAAGACGACTGTGCTACACAGGCCATTATCAGTTCCAGACAATATCTATGCAGAAAGTTCTTTCTGCTCTACTAAAACTAAAAGAAGTGCATTCTGAGTACAGAGATATTGTGATAAACAACATGGAGCCAGATGAATTATTTGATGACCCAGTAAATGAGGAGGATGATGATGCTTCAGTGGACACTGAAAACACTGGCAGAGAGGAAACACCACAACAGAATCCTGAGAGTGAACAGCATGATGAAGGTGAAAGCACAGAACAGCAGGTAGGACTCACCGAGGAGCGAATTACAGCTGCTCACAGTGAAACTGAAAAGACGACTGTGCTACACAGGCCATTATCAGTTCCAGACAATATCTATGCAGAAAGTTCTTTCTGCTCTACTAAAACTAAAAGAAGTGCATTCTGAGTACAGAGATATTGTGATAAACAACATGGAGCCAGATGAATTATTTGATGACCCAGTAAATGAGGAGGATGATGATGCTTCAGTGGACACTGAAAACACTGGCAGAGAGGAAACACCACAACAGAATCCTGAGAGTGAACAGCATGATGAAGGTGAAAGCACAGAACAGCAGGTAGGACTCACCTTAGACACATGTCTTCAACATGAAGACTGCCCCTCTGATGCATTCTGATGATGTTTTAACTCAGCAGCCATAACGTCACGATTTTCAGACATCACTAATATAGATGCAGAGGATTATAAAAAAGACCCCCGATCAGGCCAGATGCAGAAGCAAAGAGCCCCTTTTAAAGGAGAGAAAGGTAATCTTATTGACACACTGCAGGTTGCAGTTGGTGCACGAGTGATGCTTACCAGAAATATTGATGTGCAGGATGGACTGGTCAATGGCTGTTTTGGTACCGTGGCTAAAATAATCACACAGACCCATAACAGTGTTCCTGTGGTACAGACGATTGGTCTTGAGCTGGATAACACAGATGCAGGACAGAAACACCGCAACAAAGTGCGTGGAGGATCGGATAATATTGTTTACATTGAGAGAGAGGAGGAAAGTCTGAGAAAAAAGGGAACAGTTCGGAGGCAGTTTCCTTTAAAGTTAGCCTTTGCATGCACTGCTCATAAAGTACAGCGAATGACCACACACTGTGCTGTTGTGTCACTGAAGAAGGTATTTGAACCGGGTATGGCTTATGTTGCATTAAGCAGAACTACATCACTGAGTGGACTACATGTCATTGACTATGATGAGAATAAGATTTTTTGTGACCCTGAAATCAGTGCTGCATTGGAAAATATGCCAAAAGCTGACCTGCATGTCATCCAGCCAATTCTCCACATAGTAAGAGACCCAAATCAGAGCTCAACTCTGAAGATAGTACATCACAACACAGAAGGCCTACAGAGTCACATTGAAGATATCAAACACCATCATGAGCTCCTCCTATCAGATGTTCTGTGTCTTACTGAGACTCATCTGACTGGTTCTGCTGTTCCTGACTGTCTTTAATTGAATGACTACAGACTGTATAAGCATAACAGACACACATCCTACACAAACTACACACACAGAAGTGGTGGAGGAGTTGCTATGTATGTGAAAAATGATATTCAAGCTCATCCTGTGCAGTATATACAGAATGTAACTGACCTGGAGTTTTTGGTGTTAAAAGTAGAAGCCCCGAAACAGGCTCTGATTGCAGTTGTCTACAGACCCCCCAACTACAGACTTTCAGATTTTCTGCCAAATCTTGAGGCACTTTTGACTTTGTTGAACATCATGGACTACAAACCAGTTGCTGTGTGTGGTGACTTTAATGAAGACCAGCTGGCTACCTCAAATAAGCCCATTTTGAATTTATTTGATTCAAAAGATTACACCCAGGTTATAAACACTGCCACAACAGGGAAAAATACACTTTTGGACCCAGTGTTCATTTCCAATCCACACACCACCACTGCAGCAGGTGTTTTACACACATATTACAGCTACCACAGTCCTGTTTATTGTGCTTTGTAAGATTGAAAATCTATGCAGAATTTTTATTAAATTAATTAAACATTTTAAACAGTTATTCATATTTATAATACTCAGTATATAATGGATACATTTATTAATAATCAGACTAACAATAATGAAGAGCTATAGAAAATGTCAAGTTTATCAACTGACTCCTTTCTGAAGAACAGAAAATGTGTGTGTATGTCTGTGTGTGTGTGTGTGTGTGTGTGTGTGTGTGTCTTATACAGGCTCATCCTCTTCTCCACTCGTTCCTAATTCCACCTCATCCTGGCTTCACCTGGGCTCCACCTAATCCTGACACCAACCCTGGCTCCGCTCCACCTCTTTGTGATTCCACCTCATCCTGGCTTCACATGGGCTCCACCTAATCCTAGCACCAACCCTGGTTCCACCTCATTGTGATTGTACCTCATTCTGGCTTTATGTGGGCTCTAACTTCATCCTGGCACCAACTCTTCCTGAATCCACTTTGTCCTGTCTGCACCTCATCATGGCTACACGTAATGCTTGCAGTACACTGGCTTCACTTGTCCATGATTTCACTTTGTCCTGGCTCCACCCAGTCCTGGCTCCAACTATTCCAGAAAACACTACTAAACAATAAAAACATCAATGGTCATCTTACATTTGCAAAAAACACACTTAAACTATTGTTTTACTGACTGACCAATCAAACATTCTCAAAAACAGAGCATAAATATTACTATTGAGGTCTAAAGCTGTAGATATGGTTAAAGTGATGTTACTTGATGGCTGTAGAGTGTTTTAAATCTGTTTAAATATTACAACTGAGGTTTAAAGCTGTAGATATGGTTAAAGTGATGTTACTTGATGGCTGTAGAGTGTTTTAAATCTGTTTAAATATTACAACTGAGGTTTAAAGCTGTAGATATGGTTAAACTGATGTTACTTGATGGCTGTAGATTGTTTTAAATCTGTTTAAATATTACAACTGAGGTTTAAAGCTGTAGATATGGTTAAACTGATGTTACTTGATGGCTGTAGATTGTTTTAAATCTGTTTAAATATTACAACTGAGGTTTAAAGCTGTAGATATGGTTAAAGTGATGTTACTTGATGGCTGTAGATTGTTTTAAATCTGTTTAAATATTACAACTGAGGTTTAAAGCTGTAGATATGGTTAAACTGATGTTACTTGATGGCTGTAGATTGTTTTAAATCTGTTTAAATATTACAATTGAGGTTTAAAACTGTAGATATGGTTAAACTGATGTTAATTGATGGCTGTAGAGTGTTAAATCTGTTTAAATATTACAACTGAGGTTTAAAGCTGTAGATATGGTTAAAGTGATGTTACTTGATGGCTGTAGAGTGTTTTAAATCTGTTTAAATATTACAACTGAGGTTTAAAGCTGTAGATATGGTTAAACTGATGTTACTTGATGGCTGTAGATTGTTTTACATCTGTTTAAATATTACAACTGAGGTTTAAAGCTGTAGATATGGTTAAACTGATGTTACTTGATGGCTGTAGATTGTTTTACATCTGTTTAAATATTACAACTGAGGTTTAAAGCTGTAGATATGGTTAAACTGATGTTAATTGATGGCTGTAGAGTGTGTTAAATCTGTTTAAATATCACAATTGAGGTTTAAAACTGTAGATATGGTTAAACTGATGTTACCTGATGGCTGTAGTGTGTTAAACCTGTTTAAATTTTACAATTCAATTAAGTGCTGTGTTAATTGAAGTTCCACCTTAAATTCTGTGCCATGGTAAATATAGTGTTATGTTCATTGAAGTTCTACGTTAATTTCGGTTCCAAGTTTAATTTAGCCACATGCTGATAGAGGTTCCACCTTAAATGTATTGCTTTGTTAATTGAAGTTAGTGATATGTTAATAGCGGATCCACCTTAAATGTATTGCAATGTTAATGAAAGTTCCACCTTAAACACTGTGCCATGTTAATAGCTGTGCTATGTTAATAGTAGTTCCACCTTTAATTTTTTGCTATGTTAATTAAGGTTTGACCTTAAAGTCAGTGATATGACAATAGCTGTTCCACCTTAAATATAGTGCTATGTTAATTGAAGTTAGACCTTAAATTTATTGTTATGCTAGTTCCACCTTAAATTGAAGTTCCACCTTAAAATACTGTGCTGTCTTGGTGCAATTCCACCTTAAAAGCAGAATGGAGCTGGAGCGCAAAAAGGAATTCAGGTTGCGCGAGCTGGAACTGAAGGTGAGGGAGCTCGCCTCTGACCAGCAGAAGCGACCGGTTTCTCTGGTGTACTCCACCCCCACTGTTTCTCCTGCTCAGCCTCAGGCTGGTACACAAGAGGCTGCTGTGTCTTCTGCACCTGAGCCATACACCACTCCTTTTGATTTAACTAGGTATGTTTTGCTGGTTCCCCCGTTTAGAGAGAGTGACGTGGACAACTATTTTAAAATATCTTGGAGACTTCTCACTCACTGATTCTGGAGCGTCTGTCTCTAGTTCAAGAGACCTGTCTGGCGTGGATCCATGTTATCAGCCTTTTATTTTAAAGGGCAGTGTTGGTTTGGAGGGTGACGATAGTCTAAGGACTATACAGGGTTTAAGGGGCTGCTCAGTCATTTATTTTAGCTGATGTGCTAAGGTAACTGCTATTGTCGACTTCCTTACTCCAGCCACATGACGTGAACTGCACCGGTTTCTAGGTATGGCGTGGTACTGTATGGGGTTTTGTAGAATCTTCTCTACTGTTGTTGAGCCACCTGTTCTTGCTGCTCCAGATTTTGTAAAGCCATTCCAACTGGAGGTTGATGCCAGTACAGTTGGTGCAGGAGCTGTATTATAGCAGGAGGATAGTTATGGTGTAGCGCATCCTTTGTGTGTTACTGTAACCCTTGTGTCAGGTGCGCACCACCACCCGCACACTCAGTCCACCCTCAATGGCACTTTTCCTCTGCGTTGAGTATTTTGTGTCTTTTGGGGAAGGAGGGAGACTGGACATGGGCAGAGTTCTTAACGCAGCACAGTAGCATAAGTTTATTCGACAACTGGCTTTTCACACACAGCACTTTGGACGACCTGGAAGCCGGCATTCATATGACCCTGCATAGCAGCCAGGCACACATTCATGGCACAGTCCTCCTTCACAAAGCACAACACAGGACTGTCCCTTCACAAAGCACAACACAGGACTGTCCCTTCACAAAGCACAACACAGGACTGTCACTTTTTTAGATAATTAAATGAAAATTAATCAAATAAAATAAAAGAACAAACAATGCATCCATACCATGCAAAACAATGGCTCTACTGTCTTATACCCATCCTTGTTAATGTGGCTGCCTCTACGGACACATATTTTACTAGACTAGAGAAAATAACGCATCTTTTCACAAAAGGAACAAAATACTCTTTGTAGGTGAGTCACAAAACATCTTTCAGCATTTTTTAGCAAACTCTGAACATGGATGGCTTAACAAAGCAATTTTAGCTGGATGCAGAACTAAATATCTAACCTTCACAAAGCACAACACAGGACTGGCACTTCCTGCTACCTTTGCAGAAAATTAAGAAACAGCTTGGGGCAAAAATGCCACCTAGTGGCAGGGGAAAGGACCTGCGGCCTACATTACTTTTCCCAGATGTTTAACAAACATCAGCTTCATTATTCTACCATCGAAAAGGAAGCTTTAGCCTTACTTTTAGCACTTCAGCATTTTGATGTGTGTGTTGGATCGAGTAGTTTGCCTGTCACAGTATATACTGATCACAACCCTGTGGTGCTTTTGTCCAGGGTGTATAATCATAATTAATGCTTGATGAGGTGGGCCCTTTGATACAAGATTATACACTGGATATTAAACACAAGAAGGGTGTCCATAATGTTGTGGCAGATGCTCTTTCTTGAGCATAAATTTATTAGGACAAGTGGTTTGTTTTTGATTCTGTGTATGTCGCAAAGTAATGTTGCTCTCTTTTGGGGGGGGGGGGGGCGTGGGCGTGTCAACGTGCCAGTATTGTATTATTTTCTCCCCTCTCCAGGTGTGGACAGGCAAGTTGGGCATGTTTATACATATATGCATACACTACAGTCGCTGAATTGTTTAGACGCATTAAATAAGGGGCGAGTGAAGGGGTCATCAGAAGGGCACAAAACATCATCAGGGACAGTACACACCCCCAGCACAGGCTCTTCACACTCCTTCTTTAGGCAGACGTTACAGGAGTGTGAAGTCCAGGATAACTAGACTGACCAACAGTTTCTATTCACAGGCCATCAGCCTGGTGAACACCTCACTTACTACCCCCCTCCCAATCTGAACTGGTTTAACCTCACACTCAATAACTGCACCTTACCTGCACTGTACTGCTGCTGTTTGAACAATACTGTTTACATCTGTTACTGCACAGAACAGTATTGTTTACTGTTTACATCTCTTACTGCACAGAACAGTATTGTTTACTGTTTACATCTATTACTGCACAGAACAGTATTGTTTACTGTTTACTGTGTACATTTGTTACTTGATGCACTTTATGAACAGCTGCTCTACATATTTACACATATGCACGTGTAACTTTAATTTTATTTCTACTTTGCACATACTGTACATTTTTACTTTTACTTTTTACTACTGTTTTTTAGTGTTATTCTTATATTTTCTTTTTTATTCGCTTAAGATTATATTCGGTGAATGGAGGAACACCAAAATAAGAATTTCATTGTACAGTGCAACTGCCTGTTCTGATGTGCACACGACAATAAAACTCTTGAATCTTGAATCTTGAGTGCCACCTGCTGTATTTTGGGACAGGATTAGATTTATGGCTAAGCAGGTTAGATTCGTTTCCTTGGTTTATTTCTTTGGCACCGTCCATCATCCACCCTTGTGGTTGGGCTTCATTAGTTAATGTTTTGTATGTTGAACGGTTAGTCATTCTTTTTCTTGTCTTTTGATTTATATTAAGTTTTATTATTTGCTCAGCGTATTGCATCAACTCTCTGTTCTTATAAGTAACGCTCTTTTATCGTACACTATTTCAAGTGGGAAGCAAAGTAAAAGTCCTGAATGCAAACGCCGCTGCTGTGTACTGGTGTCCTTCCCTTCCATCTCCCGTTACATACCATGTTATTTCCCCTCTCCCCCTAGCTACATCTGAGGGGAACGTAACATGGCCCAACACAAAACTAAGACAATTCATGTTGTCTTTTCCTACATCACTCATCTATAGTTAATAATATAATATAATATTGCAGCGAAAGCCCTGGGGCTTGCAGAGAAACCAGGAGCCAGCATACAGGAAAGAGGCTCATAAGAGGCAAGTGCCCCAGTTAACAATGAGCCTTAATATTGTTTATGTTGCTGTTTGTGTAGTTAAAGGTGTGTGTATGTGTTTCCTGTGTGTTGTTGTGTCAGGTGTGGTGGGTTTATTTTGGGGGGGGGGTCTCTGGTAGCATGAGGCCTGTGGCCAATGGTATCAATTATGTTATGGAAGGATTCCTGAGCATGAGTTATTGCGTTTGGGTGAAGTCTGAATGCTCAATCATTTAGTTCAGGGTGAGCTCCCTGTACCTGTACCTGTAGTGCACCCGAATATTTCAGTGCGCCTGTAGTACACCAGAATATTTCATTGTGTCAGTAGTACACCAGAATATTTCAGTATGCCTGTAGTACACCAGAACATTTTAGTTCACCTGTAGTACACCAGAATATTTCAGTACACCTGTAGTACACCAGAATATTTTAGTTCACTTGAAGTACACCAGAATATTTTAGTGCCCTTGTATTACACCAGAATATTTCAGTGCGCCTGTAGTACACCAGAATATTTCAATATGCCTGTAGTACACCAGAATATTTCAGTACACTTGTAATACACCAGAATATTTTAGTGCGCCTGTAGTAACAGCAGAATATTTCAGTGCACCTGTAGTACACCAGAATATTTCAGTACACTTGTAATACACCAGAATATTTTAGTGCGCCTGTAGTAACAGCAGAATATTTCAGTGCACCTGTAGTACACCAGAATATTTCAGTACACCTGTAGTACACTAGAATATTTCAGTACACCTGTAGTACACCAGAATATATTCCTGCCCCTGTAGTGCACCAGAATAATTCAGTACACCAGTAGTACACCAGAATATTTTAGTGCACCTGTAGTAACAGCAGAATATTTCAGTGCACCTGTAGTACACCAGAATATTTCAGTACACCTGTAATACAGAAGAATATTTTAGTGCACCTGTAGTACACCAGAATATTTCAGTACACCTCTAGTACACTAGAATATTTCAATACACCTGTAGTACACTCGAATATTTCAGTACACCTGTAGTACACCAGAATATTTTAGGTTCACGTGACACTGAGACTTACAGGCCTTTTCTTGTGTTGCTCTGAGAGGCTATGGATTGAAAATATTTGTAACAGGGACCCACTTATTTTAGAAATCAAATTTTAACATTTTAAACATTTTAAATTTCACTATTTTTTATTTTTTTTAAATTTCACTACCTCTCCATGGATCACCACCTTATTGTGGTGGAGGGGTTTGCGTGCTTGAATGATCCTAGGAGCTATGTTGTCTGGAGCAAAAGCTCCTGGTAGGGTCTCCCATGGCAAACTGGTCCTAGGTAACAGGTCAGACAAAGTTGATCCATAATAACCCCTATGAAAAGACAAAAACAGGACTTGTGTACCCTGCTCGGATCAGGGTTACCGGGGCCCCACCCTGGAGCCAGGCCTGGGGCAGGGGCTCGCCAGCGAGCGTCTGGTGGCCAGGCATTAACTCATGGTGCCCAGCCGGGCCCAGCCCGATGGAGTTACATGAGTACCCCCTCCCATCGATCCACCACCAATGGGAGGGGCAGTAGTAGGGGTTCGGCTTTGCTTTGTGGATCGGGCAGTGTCCGAAGGCGTGGGCCTTGGCGTTCTGATCCTCGGTTGCTGAAACTGGCTTTTGGAACTTGGAACGTTACCTCACTGGCGGGGAAGGAGCCTGAGTTGGTGCGCGAGGTTGAGAGATACCGGCTAGATATAGTCAGGCTCAACACTACACACAGCTTGGGATCTGGGTCCAATCTCCTTGAGAGGGGCTGGACTTTATTCTTTTCTGGAGTTGCCCATGGTGAGAGGTGGTGGGCAGGTGTGGGCTTTCACAGCAGTTCAGAGTACCCAGCCTTAGAGTCCTTGGGAAGGGTGCTTGAAAGTGCTCCTCCTGGAGACTCTATTATCCTACTGGGGGACTTCAATGCTCACGTGGGCAATGACAATGAGACCTGGAGGGGTGTGATTGGGAGGAATGGCCTCTCTGATCTGAACCCGAGTGGTGTTCAGTTTTTGGACTTCTGTGCAAACCACAGTTTCTCCATCACGAACACCATGTTTGAACACAAGGATGTCCATAAGTGCACATGGCACCAGGACACCCTAGGCCGCAGTTCAATGATTGACTTTGTAGTCGTGTCATTGGACTTGCGGACATGTGTTTTGGACACTTGGGTAAAGAGAGGAGCTGAGCTGTCAACTGATCACCACCTGGTGGTGAGTTGGATCAGGTGGTGGGGGAAGATGCCGGTCAGACCAGGCAAGCCCAAACGTATAGTGAGGGTTTGCTGGGAACGACTGGCAGAAGAACCTGTCAGATTGATCTTCAACTCACACCTCCGTCAGAACTTTGACCAGATATCGGAGGAGGTGAGGGACATTGACTCAGAATGGGCCATGTTCCGCTCCTCCATTGTTGAAGCGGCTGACTGTAGCTGTGGTCGCAAGGTAGTTGGTGCCTGTCGGGGCGGTAATCCTCGAACCCGGTGGTGGTCACCCCAGGTGAGAGATGCCGTCAAGCTGAAGAAGGAGTCCTACCGGGCATGGTTGGCCTGTGGGACACCAGAGGCAGCTGGCAGGTATTGACAGGCCAAGCAATCTGCGGCTTCAGTCGTCGCCAAGGCAAAAACCCGTGTGTGGGAGGAGTTTGGTGAGGCCTTGGAAAGTGACTTTAAGCCGGCTCCGAAAACATTCTAGCAAACCGTCAGGCAACTCAGAAGGGGAAAGCAGTGTGCCACTAGCACTGTATATAGTGGAGATGGTGTGCTGCTGACTTCGACTGAAGACGTCATTGGGCGGTGGAAGGAATACTTTGAGGACCTTCTCAATCCCACCAACACATTCTCCAGTGAGGAGGCAGAGTCTGGGGACATGGGAATAGGCTTGTCCATTACTGAAGCCGAAGTCGCTAAGGTAGTTAAGAAGCTCCTTGGTGGCAAGGCTCCAGGGGTGGATGAGATCCGTCCCGAGTTCCTCAAGGCTCTGGATGTTGTGGGGCTGTCTTGGCTGACACGTGCATACATACATGCCTGTATGACCTCCCTACAATGCCTGGGCATGCTCCTGATGAGGTGGTGGATGGTCTCCTGAGGGATCTCCTCCCAGACCTGGACTAAAGCATCTGCCAACTCCTGGACAGTCTGTGGTGCAACTTATCGTTGGTGGATGGAGCGAGACATGATGTCCCAGATGTGTTTAATCGGATTCAGGTCTGGGGAACAGGCGGGCCAGTCCATAGCTTCAATGCCTTCATCTTGCAGGAACTGCTGACACACTCCAGCTACATGAGGTCTAGCATTGTCCTGCATTAGGAGGAACCCAGGGCCATCCGCACCAGCATATGGTCTCACAAGGGGTCTGAGGATCTCATCTCGGGACCTAATGGCAGTCAGGCTACCTCTGGCGAACACATGGAGGGCTGTGCGGCCCTCCAAAGAAATGCCACCCCACACCATTAATGACCCACTGCCAAACTGGTCATGCTGAAGGATTTTGCAGCAGCAGATCGCTCTCTGTGAGCACAACCCCCATCTGTGGACGTCGGACCCTCATACCATCCTCATGGAGTCGGTTTCTAACCGTTTGTCCAGACACATGCACATTTGTGGCCTGCTGGAGGTCATTTTGCAGGGCTCTGGCAGTGCTCCTCCTGTTCCTCCTTTCACAAAGGCGGAGGCAGCTGTCTTGCTGCTGGGTTGTAGCCCTCCTACGGCCTCCTGTAGTGGACAGTTTGATTTCACAGAAGTTTGATTTACTTGGAGTTATATTGTGTTGTTTAAGTGTTCCCTTTATTTTTTTGAGCAGTGTACATACCCAGCTGTCACTGCGTCTTAAGATGTCTTGACAGTGTTTATAAGATGTCTTGAGACATTTTCTTATGTCAAGACATCTCAAGAACGTCTTAAGACTGAAGACACAGGCTTTGTCTTGAGACATGAATGTTAATGGCTTAAGACAGAGAAGTAATCATTTTGTGTGTCTTGAAGATGAGGCATGACTTAAGACATCACTTTGTCTTGAGACACAGAGATGTTGTGTCTTAAGACAGTTCAGTTGAGACCAAAGAGAGGTCCACTACAAAAAGTCTTGTGGTGTTCCTGTGGTACTGCCACACTGAAAATTACAACAGAGGATTACCAGGATTACCACAGCACTCCCTGATGTAGATTATAGCAAGAATAGAACTAGTGTGTCCTCAAGAACCAGCCAAACAATAATAAACAAATGTATTTGAGTAGCAGTATAAAGACCTATATTGTTTCACCATGTGAAAGTACATGATAAAGATTTTTGTTTAAATGTCCAACTTCATACTTTGCCAATAGTATATCAGGATACCACCTTTTCAGTGATGCTCGGTATAATAATCCTGTGCAGCTGTCTTATGTATTTCAGGGGTTTGCACTTTTCTGCACACTTCTGTGTCTAGATTAACAACAAACAAACAAACAAATAAAAACAAAGCAGCCCAGTTCATTCAGTTCCTTCAGTCCAGCAGAGGTGCAAACTGGGAAAAAACATCTATAGGAGGACAGACAAATGACTGGCTAGAGTTTAGAGCAATCAGAGCGCGAGTCTCCGCCTCTCGAACGCCCAGTTTGAAGCGGGAGTGCAGTGTTCTTTCATTTAAAGCCGAACGTGACCGTTAGGAGCGGTTTACAGTGAGGGATCCGGTCACGGCGCTAACGCGGGCAGGTTTATTGGGTTTGTTTAGTGAGTGTTAAACCTTGTCCAGACAGTCTCTTACATTCTTTACTGAGACAGCGCCACCTGCTGGGGGACGTGTTCAGCTCGACCGTTACAAGCCGTTTACCTGGCATGGTTTCTTGTTTATCTTCATCAGAAGACCAATGGCTGTAGATCCCCTCCCTGCTGATTTCCCTTAGCCTTCCAGTCATAGACCTGCTCAAGGATTTCTTAACACTGAGCCTGCAAATAAAACACACACACACATCTTCTATGCTGCTTTTTCCCCTCACGGTTGCAGGGGGTGCTGGAACCTATCCCAGCTGTCATCTGGCAGTCTGTTGCTCTTAGTTTGTGCCGGGACCAAAAGAGCTCTCCATCCTCCGCTCCGAAGTTCCCGACGATGTGAAAAAACGTTACCAATTAATTAAAGTCAAATCAAAGTTTTACTTTTAATTTAATCTGTTTTCTAATTTGAAAGGAGTAGCAAAGTAAAAGAGTTGAAAAAGCGTTCTTACAAAAGTTAAACAAAAGTGAAAAATCAATCTCACAAAAAAGTCGAAGCCAGATGAAAAACCAAACTTCAGCCGCAGGTTCGGTTCGAAGGGAAGAAAAGGCGTCTTTATTAGCTCCAATGTGACAAGTTGGCGCCCGAAAGCCAAAATGAACAGACACTTCAAAAACCATACGTTTTATACCACTTATGAGCGAAGCCATCACCCCTCCCTGGGGTGAGAAGGGTGAGATCATTGCTCCACCTATTCTCGACACATCCTGAAATCACCAATCAATAGACTGGTACTTCTAGCTTTCTTAGGAACCCTTGTTTCCTATATTTTATATAATTCCCTTATCCTGGCACATGAGGTCTTCTTAACCAAGTTAAGAAGTTAAGTTATATTTTTTGAGAGAGTTATTTGTGCATTTATTTCCACAAGGTGCGATTATTGTTATTCACTATACATTGGTGCTGGTCATTTGTTGGTTGCTAAGCTACAATTGGTGCAGCGAGGCTTTTAACACGTACATCCCAGAAAGAACATACTGGCTTCACTCCATTGGCTCCCAGATGTTTTTAGAATTCAGTATAAACTTTTGCTTTTAGTGTATAAGTCTCTGCATGGGTTAGCTCACAGTTATTTAGCTGAATTGCTTGTGCCTTATGTTCCGGCACGAGCCCTAAGATCTGCCCCAAGTCGAGGCTGAAACAGAGGGGGAGACCGAGTGTTTGCTGTGGCTGCCCCGAAACTGTGGAATGAGCTGCCGCTGAAGATTATGAAGTTGACATAGAGGTGATTTAGCATGTCCAGTTGTCCTGACTGCATGTCTTTGAACTGTGGGAGAAAATAGGAGAACCCTGAAGAAATAACACACTGACATAGGGAGAACATGCAAACTCCACACAGAAAGGACCCTGGTTGCCTGGCCAGGGAATTGAACTCAGGCCCTTCTTGCTGTGAGGCTACAGCACTACCCACCACACCACCCAAATAAAACACCCAATATCAGTAAAATAATAAATAAATTGAGCTATAAATGGTCTGTAAAGGCCCAATGAGGAGCTGCTTTATATTTATAATGATCACGAACATCTTAATATGCTATCAGAACGACGTAAGCTGAAGATAAAATACAGACTTGAGAAACCACAAACAATTGTAGCTCACAGATGAAATTCTCAGTAACCTCAGTGGCTTTAAATTTGTTTGTCCTGTGTTAAATTAGACTGGACAGATATAAGACCCAGTTTAACCACAGCATTCACCACTTGGAAGTCCAACATATTTCTCTGTAACAAAATTCAATTTAACCCAAATCAGATCAATATTCAATAATTCTGTTTTAATTCAAATTAATGAAGGAAGTTTACACAAAGAGTTTTCATTTAATATGTGTTCATAAAAATAAAAGGTGAGTATCTAAAAACAGTCTAAAGTGTACCATCCAAATGAACTGCTAGCTTTAGACCTGCTAACCCAGCTAAACAGCTACCATATAGTACTATTGAGTAAATATGATAAACTGGCTTTTCTCAAATAGTGCTGTGTTTAGTGATGATGCTCAGTCACACTGATCTCAGATCGTGGTGTATTAATACAGTGATGGGCAGTTCTGTCACTGCAGCTTTTGTTCCATTAGAACTTCTCATTTCCATGGTAACCACCTGAGAAATGTTAAATTACTGACAATGGTCTCTAAAATCTTTGTGTGATTAATATCTGAATTGAGAACAGCAGAAATAACCTATTGTTGTAGATGTACAGAGCTTTGAAATTTGAAATATGATTATTAAGCTACTGTGTGAAAACACAAAGCAACGTGCAACAAATTTAACATATTTACTAGTTTATTACAGAAAAAAGTGACAAAACAGAAACTTTCACATAATCATTAAGAAAATTGATTGATTTCACGATTTTAGACTCCAAATCATCAAACAGAAGCTGCAAATAAAAATGGTGAAAAGTTAGACGCGTCCAGAATGATGAACATTGATGAACGTGATGAATGCAGATCCTAAAGTAACTGAAAGTCTGTAGAACATCAAGAATGAAATTCTGATAAAATGAACATCAGAAATGCTGCATCTTTAAAAATGATATTCAGATCTGAAGGTAAATAACTTGATTATATTAGTCTAAATAGAGAATTACAGTATATGACTTCATTAATAAACCCTCAATCCCAAAATATCTAAAGTTAAAAGTTGGTGTAGAGTTTATAATATTTGAATCATTATATAAACATTATTACATTTGTGCAGCCACAGATTACAGACTCCAATACAAATATCTGTAAATGTTTTCTGTGCATTTAAAGTGTGAAAGGAAATCGTGCTGATGTAAAACACTGAATACATTTGATTCATGTATTATATTCTGATCTACACCACATTCCTCCAGTCTGTACTTAATGTTCAAAGATAACTTAATAAAAAACAGAAAAGCTTTATTCCTTCACCCAATCAGAGACGAGTACACTGCTGTAGTAATAAAGAGCTGGAATATTAAAAGGAGTTAGTTTCCCATTAATAGAGAGAAGATTTAATCAATCGACTGAGTTCAGGATGAACCTTCCAAAAATCGACGATTGATTATGTCCTTGGCTCGCTTCACCCACCCAATACCGGGGTCCGCACACACACGAACACCCCTCTTGTTGGTTAAACTGCAGTGAAGGAAAGATGAGCATCAGTGTTTTAGTCTAATAGAGCTGATAGATAATCATATAAAATGTATCTGATTAATATATATAATATCAGGAAAGGTTTGTAGTGTTAAAGTTTGCAGTGGATCAAAGTCACAACAGTAAGAGTGAATAGAGAACAGCATCTTAAAGTAACTGTATTAAAGTTCATCTTATTCCAATATTGATAAAGGAATAAAGGACGGGGTGAGAACTTACATCACTCCAGCTCTTGGACAGTCACGTCTAGTTTCTTCATACTGAGTAATGTCAGCTACAGGGATTGGTCTGGTATAGAAACTGAAACAGCATTCCTTTGGTGCATTATCATCTGTGTGAGAAAAAAATATCATAAATAATAAAATGAAGCAGGATGTAGTGAAGAGTGAAGAGGTGATGTAGTGAAGAGTGAGGAGGTGATGTAGTGAAGAGTGAAGAGGTGATTTAGTGAAGAGTGAAGAGGTGCTGTCGTGAAGAGTGAAGAGGTGATGTAGTGAAGAGTGAAGAGGTGATGTAGTGAAGAGTGAGGAGGTGATGTAGTGAAGAGTGAAGAGGTGATGTAGTGAAGAGGTGCTGTAGTGAAGAGTGAGGAGGTGATGTAGTGAAGAGTGAAGAGGTGATGTAGTGAAGAGTGAAGAGGTGATGTAGTGAAGAGTGAGGAGGTGATGTACTGAAGAGTGAAGAGGCGATGTAGTGAAGAGTGAGGAGGTGCTGTAGTAAAGAATGAGGAGGTGTTGTAGTGAACTGTAGATGACAGTGTTAGTGAGTGTAATGGTGCTACAGCAGGTGTGATCGTCTCTAACTTCACTCTTCTTATTAACACTGTGAATGAAGCTGCAGTGCTACAGTCTATCAGTTCATCCACACACCACATAATAAACTTGTGACGTATGTTTATAATCTGATCGAGTCGGAACAGCAAATTAAAGACCAGTTCAACATGTAATAGTTCCAGTTATAATAAACAGACAGAGATGACAGTTTGTGCTATGAAGGAGACAGAAACTCAAACGTGAACTTCAACTTACTCTGTCCCACTGCACCGGACTGAAGGTAGAGGATGACCAGCAGACCCAGGAGGAGAGAACGAGGACGGACGATCATGGCTGCAGCTTCAGCTCCAGGAGATGATGATCAGTCTGAGCAGAGCTGGAAATGAGAGAGATTTCATCCTGCATGTGGTTTTATAGGTAAGTAAGAGGTGGGATGGTGTTGAGTGAAGTTACAAGGTGGATTCCACAGGAAACCCAACTGCAGTTCTTACCTAAATAAAACAAGCTGGTAAACATTCGTCATCAGAAAAGATCTAATCAGTTCTAAATATGTCCTGCAGTGTGTGAAGTGGTCATAACCTGCTGTGTGCCTGAATTAATGCTGTTTAAATGTGTAACTGTGATCTTAGTGGTGCTGGATTGTAGATTTTTGTAGAACTCCCAGATCAGACGTGCTCATAAATTGTGACATCGTTTTTGAGATCTACTTTTTCCAGTGGACAGGTCATCATGATCTACCTGAAAGAAAAGGCTGGCCTCATCCTTCAATCTTGGAAACTTTTTTTAAATGCACTTCAGTGGCATATATTGATATTCAGCATTACAGCCCAATGGCTGAAAAATCACACTAACCTTATTCGGGTAACAACAACAAAAACATTTATCTGTATGGCACTTTTCACAACCAGCGTTGTTTCAAAGCAGCTTTACTGAAAAGACGTCCTCCTTCTTTGAAAGTGTGACGGCTACTTGGCAAATCAAGCAGATGCATTTGGAGTTTGACATTTTAAAAAAATAGTCCTCCTGCTCTGCATGGACGAGGTAAGTTTTTGGTTGCTCTGGCCAGATCTGGAACAGGTCTTGAAACCACAAAATATGGCACTGCATAAAGCGGTTACTGATGAATAAAAGCTTTCTAGATCACCAGAGAGGCAAACTCACAGCAGGGGGCTGTGGCGTAGCTACGGTAACAAGAAGTCAAAAAAAGAGGTACTGGGGCACTAGTGAGCGAGCGATGGTGTAGGTTGCATGTTGCGGAGCTCTCCAGAACTTTGTCATTTAAGTGATATTTAGGCGTAATACAGATTACAAGTCTCTTCACTTTATATCCAACTTGCATACTTTACGAAAGGGAAGGCAAATCATGGCCAGCAGGACCACTAAAGGGCGTGCTGTGGCCACTTCTTCGACTGGGCCTGTTAAAGCTAACGCGCCGTCACCCCCAAGGGTCTCGGGTGAGTCTGATAACCCCGCTCAAACACCTGTGACGGCGGTAAGCCCTTCTCAAATCATGGCCTTCAAAGACGAGTTAGTGGCAGCGTTGCGAGCGGATTTTGCGAGCATTTTCAAGGATGAGATCCGAGTGGTGTTTGAAAGCGAAATTTCTGCTATTAAACAGGAGATGCAAGATGCCAAAACGGAAATTTCTAACTTTAAGACTGATATAAGGAAGGATGTCGAAGCGATGGAAAACACCATGGAGCAGATGGAAAGGGGGCTTTCTGGATGTTCAGATGACGTTGTGGCATTACAGCGCACTGTACAACAACTTTCAAACCAGGTGGCGGCCTTAGAGGACAAATGTGAGGATCTGGAAGGAAGGTCCAGACGTAATAACATTCGGATAATAGGGGTACCAGAGGGCGTAGGCAGCTGCAGCGTGTCGGCAGTCTCTGCACTCTTGAAGGACGCCTTTCAGCTAGAAAAGGCCCCTCTACTGGATAGAGCACACCGCACCTTACAGCCACCCCCGAAGCAAGGAGCAACCCCTAGAGCCATAGTGGCCCGTCTTCACTATTTTCATGATTGCTCTAACATCTTGCGACTTGCCAGAGAAAGGAAACGTGTGGCTGTGAACGACTTGACCATCTCAGTGTATCCGGATTATACAGCGAAAGTCGCCCGGGCGCGAGCAGCCTTCAATGACATCAGACAGCAGTTGCGTGGCATCGAGGGACTTCGTTTTGGCATACTTCATCCGGCTAGGCTTCGCATCACTTACAAAGGAGTGGAGAAGAATTTCACATCGCCAGTTGATGCCCAGAAGTACATCGCACAAGATATTATAAAATAACCAACCGCCGCACGTTCGGAGTTTCCTCTTATGTAAAGGGGATGCAGAGCCTGAAGGTGTCTACTTTAATTAACGGGACATGGTTCCTAACCAGCCTATTTTGATTGCTTGACCTTTCGAGCTGGGGTAAGTTTGGGATGAGAGCGGTGTTAGTAATAATATGATTGTTAAAAATTAGGAGGTGTGTGTGATATGTGTAATGTATATTTTGGTGTTGGGCATGGCTTGTTGTTGGTTTGAAACATTTGCAAAAGTAGTAATCCTTCAGAGTTAAGTTATAAACTGTAATAGTTTGGAAAAAGTTTGTTAATATTTCATGAGACGAAGTAACCCCATCTTTGACTTGAGATATACGTCTAAAGAGTTCATATGTTTTGGAGAGTTTAGCTTCTGGCTTAATAGTTTCCCTAGTACAAGCACACTGTGTGGATACCATATAGTGGGGGGAGGGTTCGACCCTGTTAGGATGGGTAAGAAGGAAGTGATGGGCTTATGAGGGTTTCAGTGTTTATACGTATTTTTTTCTATATTTTATATTATATTTTATGTACTGTTTTTTTTTTTTTTATTATTTCTACAATGATAAGGGGTTAAGAAGTGACGTGTATTATTTCGAATCATGGCACAGAATGTAAAGGTAGGAGGGAAGACGGTATGCCCAATTTCATTTGTAAGCTGGAATATTAAAGGGATGAATCAGCCTGTGAAACGTAAGAGGGTTTTAGCACATCTACATCAGTTAAAGGTGGACATTGCGTTCCTCCAGGAAACACATTTAAATATGTCCAATCATACGCGTTTACATACTAGATGGGTGGGTGAAGTCTATCATTCAAAATTTCAGTTTAAATCAAGAGGTGTGGCAATTTTAATCAGTAAACATCTGCCTTTTACTGCTTCCCAGATTGACGGAGATTCTAAGGGCCGATATGTCATTGTTACAGGCAAAATATATGACATGCCAGTTGTTTTAGTCAGTGTTTATGCCCCTAACTGGGATGATGCTGCATTTTTCACGAATCTGTTTACTCGATTACCTGATTTGAATGAACACCATTTGATTATGGGTGGAGACATGAATTGTGTGCTGTCACCCAGATTAGACCGTAGTTCTGATAAAAACGTACACACTTCTAAAGCTGCCCTTACAATTAAACTACTTCTTGACACCTATGGTATTGTTGATGTTTGGCGTGTCCTTAATCCCAGTGCTCGCAAGTACTCCTTTTATTCGGCTGTTCATAAAATATTTTCACATATTGATCACATTTTAATGGATAAGAGTTTGCTTCCTTCAGTTCAGGAATGTGATTATCATTCGATTGTAATATCTGATCATGCTCCTCTTAGATTGAAAATTAATTTATCAGTTATGATACCTGTTTATAGACCATGGCGGCTTAACCCACTCCTACTTTCAGATAAATTTTTTTTAGATTTTATTACATCACAGATTGATTTTTTTCTAGAGATAAACCAAACACCCAATATGTCATCATTGACGGTTTGGGAAGCACTTAAAGCATATTTAAGAGGTCAGATTATTTCCTACAGTGCACAGTCACGAAAAGTGAGGAATAAGCGTATTAATGAATTGATTAAACAAATTGGGGACCTTGATTTACAACTAGCAACATCCTCTTCTGAGGATGGCATTAAACAGCGCTTAATACTTCAAAAAGAATTAAATTTATTAACTACACAAAAAGCAGAGTATCAGTTGGTTAGATCCTGCCATACATACTATGAGCATGGTGATAAAACGGGGAAGCTTCTGGCACATCAGCTTCGTAGGAAAGCAGCAAGTCATATTATCTCAGAGATTAAGGACGAGTCTGGGTCAGTCTGTATAGATCACTCTGCAATAAATTCTCGTTTTATGAGGTATTACTGTAACCTATACACATCTGAGTCATTAAAGGATGAACACCTAATTAATTCATTTTTTCAAGGTATAGAAGTTCCTCGCATAGATCTTTCAACAAAGGCAGAGCTGGAGTCTCCGTTTACAATAAGAGAAATCGAGGACGCCATTAGAAGTATGCAAGGGGGTAAATCCCCTGGCCCAGATGGGTACTCAGCAGAATTCTTTAAGAAATTCTCTAATCAGCTGGCCCCTCTCTTAACTGCTGTGTATAATGACTCTCTATCCGTTGGTTTAATGCCTGAAACAATGCGACAAGCTACTATATCACTTATTCACAAAAAAGGCAAAGACAAACAGGAGTGTGGCTCTTATCGTCCTATTTCCCTTCTTAATGTAGATAATAAAATATTTGCAAAAATGATTGCCCGTCGCCTTGAAACTGTTCTCCCGATAATAATTTCACCAGATCAGACAGGTTTCATAAAAAATCGATATTCCACCTTCAACATTAGGCAATTGTATAATATAATTTATAATCCCTCTCCACTTGACAAACCAGAAGTGGTCATATCTCTAGATGCAGAGAAGGCTTTTGATCGGGTGGAGTGGGATTATTTATTTTACACTCTTGAAGCATTTGGATTCGGGCCAAATATTATATCATGGATAAAGATCCTTTACAAATCGCCAATGGCAGCAGTCCAGACTAATAACAATATATCACCCTATTTTGCACTATCGCGAGGGACGAGGCAGGGGTCACCATTGTCCCCCCTTCTTTTTGCGATCGTAATTGAACCGTTAGCCATAGCTTTACGTACTAATAAAGACATTAAGGGTATTGCGAGGGCAGAAGGGGAACACAAAGTCTCTTTATATGCAGATGACATGATACTTTATTTGTCTGACGCTTCCACATCTCTTCCTGTAGTGCTTAATATCCTATCTGACTTTGGCAAAATCTCAGGATATAGAGTAAACACACAAAAAAGTGAGTTGATGCCCATAAACTTAGCAGCAAGAGAGTCCTCATTTGTTTACACTCTGCCATTTAAAGTGTGTATGGAAAAAATAAAATACCTTGGTGTTTGGGTCACTCACAAATTTAAAGAACTTTTTTCAGCAAACTTTCCCCCTCTGTTATCCTTTCTTAAGGAAGATCTTGATCGCTGGGATTTACTACCCCTGTCTTTAGCAGGCAGAATAAATGCAATAAAGATGAGCGTATTGCCTAAATTTCTCTATATGTTTCAGTGCATACCAGTTTTTTTTAACAAAAACTTTGTTCATTTCCCTAGATAAAAAGATCTCCTCTTTTATTTGGAATAAAAAGAACCCACGTATACGTACCTCTATATTACAGAGACCTTGTGAGCAGGGTGGAATGGGACTGCCAAATATTCAGCTTTATTATTGGGCAGCAAATATCAAAATGATTTCGTATTGGATGGAACAAAGTGAAACAGTTTCTGCACCTGATTGGCTAAAACTGGAAAGAGGATCCTGTGAGAACACTTCACTGTGTGCCTTATTGTATTCTAGTTTGCCATGTTCAGAGCCTGTGACAAAATATACTTCAAACCCAGTGGTTATTCACTCATTAAAAATTTGGAAACAATTCAGTAAGTCTTTTAAGATTAATAAGTTCTCAGTGCTCGCCCCCATTGTAAAGAATCATGTTTTTCTGCCATGCCAGATTGATGCTGCATACAGTATTTGGTTTAATCATGGGATCCGTTCATTTAAAGATATGTTCATGAATGATTCATTCGCATCTTTCGAACAGATTGTTCAGACATTCAATATTTCCAGGACAAATTTTTTCAGATATTTACAGGTCCGTAGCTTTGTATCTTCGAATATAAGTCAATTCCCCGCACAGCCCCAAGATACACTTCTAGATTCAATTAAGGACATTACTTTATCCAAGAAGGGTAGGATAGGGGACATATATTCTTTATTAATGACAGAAAGCATGACAAGTCTTAATCCCCTTAAGGGTCAATGGGAGAAAGATCTAACTATCGAAATTACAGAGTCCATTTGGTCAAGGATGATGAAGGGGATACATTCATCCTCGATATGTATGAGACATAAAGTTATGCAATTTAAAATCTTTCATCGACTGCACTGGACCAAAGTTAAGTTGTCTCATATTAAACCCAATATTGATACAAAGTGTGACCGTTGTAAGCAGAACCAAGCCACTCTGATTCACATGCTCTGGGATTGCCCTAAACTTTTAAGTTTCTGGCAATCAATATTTGATATGCTTTCCATTGTAATTGATAAGCAACTAGAATTATCAGCCCCCCTTGCCTTATTTGGTGTGGTAACACAAAATCTTATTTTAAACAATAAAAAATTAAGCCTTTTATCTTTTGCCACATTAGTAGCTAGAAGACAAATTTTGGTTAAATGGAAAGACTGTAACCCCCCAACGTTTGCGCAGTGGATAAGGGACATGGTGTATTTCATTCAGTTGGAAAAAATCAGGTATACAGTTAAGGGGTCAACAGAGAGATTTTTATTGATATGGCAATCTTTCCTTAGTCATGTTGAGTCTCTGAGTTCTGGAAGTTTTAAGCTCCAGTAGTATGATCAGGTTATGTTACTAGGAATTTTGGAAACAAATTGTTGGGAGAACTTTACGGTGCCTTAGGGGCGTCTTCCCTCCTGTACTGTTAGATTATAGGAAAGGTACTAAAATATACTGGTTTTAGCCCCTATCATTTTATCATTGTTTATTATGTCATTATTATTTTCATTATTTTGTGTGTTTTGTCTCTCTGTTCGTGTGTGTATAGTATTGGTGTGATTGTAGATAAACATTAATGTAACTATAGGTATAAACAAGTATGTTCTGCTGGAATTGTTAAATTTTATTGGTAAGGCACAAATGCCATGCACACAGATACTAGGCATATTTATGTATTTTATTTATTAGTTGTTTATTTTAAATGTATAAGTTATTTTTGTTATATTTGTTATTTATTTATTTATATTTGTCTCTTAGGTTATATTTTCTAAGGGAAAGGGTAGGGGTGGGGGTTCTTGGAAGCTTCAGCCATTGTTACAATTGTATTAACGTATTTGTAATTAAAAACTAATAAATAAACTTGGTTCAAAAAAAAAAAAAGAGGTACTGGCCACATTTCACGTAGGTTAATCACGTTGACCTGCCTGGCACCAGAAGCATGGACTTTAAAGCCCCAGTGAGGAACTGCTTTCAGTCTAGAACGAACTCAAGCATCATGATATGCTGTCAGAAGGACGTGTGGCTGAGAGTAAAAAACAGACTTGACAAACTACAAATAAACGTAGGTCTCAGAGGAAATTCTCTGTAACTTCAGCGGCATTAAATTAGCTCGTCCTGTGTTAAACCGGACTGGACAGACCTGAGCCCAGAATTCACCACTTGTGAGTTGAGCATTTTCACTGGCTAAATAAAATTTTACCCAAATCACATGAATATTTAATAATTCTGTTATAGTTCAAATGAATTAAGGAGGCTCAAGTGAAGAGTTTAATTTCCATCACTGATCTCAGAGGGCCTAATGTGATCTCTTGATCTCTCTCTTTTTTTTTTTTTAGAACCATTAGCTTGCTGTGTTTTGCACACTGTGGAATTAGACCTCCACATTTAACCCATCCGTGCAGTGAAACACCCACATACATGCACACTAATGAACACACACACTAGGGGGCAGTGAGCACACTTGCCTGGAGCAGTGAGCAGCCCTATACACGGCGCCTGGGGAGCAACTGGGAGTTAGATGCTTTGCTCATGGGCCATCAGCTGAAGGGGTCGAACTGGCGACCTTCTGGTCACAAGGGTTGGTTCCCTAACCTCCAGCCCACGACTGCCCCTGTTAGAACATCTGGGGAAAACCATGAGGAATTTTGGGCTAAATATTAGTGGGAATGTAGATTTATTCGGGTGGGATCAAAGTGAGTGCAAAATTTCTAAAATAGTCCACTGACCCCATGGAGGTGGAGCTCACAAGAGGGGGAGAGAACGTTGTCATCATTGTCCCACAGAGAATAAGTCTGTCATTATCTCGCTGAAGGATGTAAATTAGCCAAAAGTTCCCCCACAAAGATCAAGTCAAGCATGTAGACATAAGCAGTGCATGTGGAGAAGACAATACATGTTTTTAATTTTAGCTCTGACAAGAGAAATAGTTCAGTTAGCACACTATACCTAGCTTGCTTTGCTTGTGTTGTTGACACAAAAGCCTACAGTAAGTTATCTAGAGATGTTCACATTGTTAACGAACAGGGGGGTGAAACTCGGGGTTAGTTAGAATTTTGGAAGTAAGGTTCGAGTGACCATTAGGGCCAGGTTTAGATGCAGGGGAAATTGAGGTGAAGTTAACAGCTGTTTTTTAAGTTAAAAGCAAGTTAATTAAGTACAAACAGTTTAAAGTGCACCATCCAAATGAACTGCTAGCTTTAGACCTGCCAACCCAGCTGAACAGCTACCATATAGTACTATTGAGTAAATATGATAAACTGGCTTTTCTCAAATAGTGCTGTGTTTAGTGATGATGCTCAGTCACATTGATCTCAGATCGTGGTGTATTAATACAGTGATGGGCAGTTCTGTCACTGCAGCTTTTGTTCCATTATCACTTCTCATTTCCATGGTAACCACATGAGAAATGTTAAATTACTGACAATGGTCTCTAAAACCATTGTTTAACTATTAACAGAATTGAGAACAGCAGAAATTATCTATTGTTGTAGATGTACAGAGCTTTGAAATTTGAAATATGATTATTAAGCTACTGTGTGAAAACACAAAGCAACGTGCAACAAATTTAACATATTTGATAATTTATTACAGAAAAAAGTGACAAACCAGAAACTTTCACATAATCATCAAGAAAATTGATTGATTTCACAATTTTAGACTCCGAATCATCAAATAGAAGCTGCAAATAAAAATGTAGAAAAGTTAGACGCGTCCAGAATGATGAACATTGATGAACGTGATGAATGCAGATCCTAAAGTAACTGAAAGTCTGTAGAACATCAAGAATGAAATTCTGATAAAATGAACATCAGAAATGCTGCATCATTAAAAATGATATTCAGATCTGAAGGTAAATAACTTGATTACATTAGTCTAAATAGAGAATTACAGTATAGGACTTCATTAATAAACCCTCAATCCCAAAATATCTAAAGATAAAAGTTGATGTAGAGTTTATAATATTTGAATCATTATATAAACATTATTACATTTGTACAGCCACAGATTACAGACTCCAATACAAATATCTGTAAATGTTTTCTGTACGTTTAAAGTGTGAAAGGAAATCGTGTTGATGTAAAACACTGAATACATTCGATTCATGTATTATATTCTGATCTACACCACATTCCTCCAGTCTGTACTTAATGTTCAAAGATAACTTAATAAAAAACAGAAAAGCTTTATTCCTTCACCCAATCAGAGACGAGTACACTGCTGTAGTAATAAAGAGCTGGAATATTAAAAGGAGTTAGTTTCCCATTAATAGAGAGAAGATTTAAACACTCGGCTGAGTTGAGTTTGAACCTTCCCCAAATCGATGATCGATTTTGTCCTTGGCTCGCTTCACCCACCTAACGCCGGGGTCCGCACACACAGGACCCTTCTTGGTGGTAAAACTGCAGTGAAGGAAAGATGAGCATCAGTGTGTTAGTCTAATAGAGCTGATAGATAATCATATAAAATGTATCTGATTAATATGTATAATATCAGGAAAGGTTTGTAGTGTTAAAGTTTGCAGTGGGTCAAAGTGACAACAGTAAGAGTGAATAGAGAACAGCAGCTTAAAGTAACTGTATTAAAGTTTGTCTTATTCCAATATTAATAAAGGAATAAAGGACGGGGGTGAGAACTTACATCACTCCAGCTCTTGGACAGTCACGTCTTGTTTCTTCGTACTGACTAATGTCAGCTACAGGGATTGGTCTGGTATAGAAACTGAAACAGCATTCCGTTGGTGCATTTCCATCTGTGTGAGAAAAAAATATAAATAATAAAATGAAGCAGAATGTAGTGAAGAGTGAAGTTGTGCTGTAGTAAAGAGTGAAGAGGTGCTGTAGTAAATAGTGAAGTTGTGATGTAGTGAAGAGTGAATAGGTGCTGTAGTAAAGAGTGAAGAGGTGCTGTAGTGAAGAGTGAAGAGGTGCTGTAGTGAAGAGTGAGGAGGTGCTGTAGTAAAGAGTGAAGAGTTGATGTAGTGAAGAGTGAGGAGGTGCTGTAGTGAAGAGTGAAGAGGTGCTGTAGTGAAGAGTGATGAGGTGCTGTAGTGAAGAGTGAGGAGGTGCTGTAGTAAAGAGTGAAGAGTTGATGTAGTGAAGAGTAAGGACGTGCTGTAGTAGAGTGAGGAGGTGATGTAGTGAAGAGTGAAGAGGTGCTGTAGTGAAGAGTGAAGAGGTGCTGTAGTGAAGAGTGAGGAGGTGCTGTAGTAAAGAGTGAAGAGTTGATGTAGTGAAGAGTGAGGAGGTGCTGTAGTGAAGAGTGAAGAGGTGCTGTAGTGAAGAGGGATGAGGTGCTGTAGTGAAGAGTGAGGAGGTGCTGTAGTAAAGAGTGAAGAGTTGATGTAGTGAAGAGTAAGGAGGTGCTGTAGTAGAGTGAGGAGGTGATGTAGTGAAGAGTGAAGAGGTGCTGTAGTGAAGAGTGAGGAGGTGCTGTAGTAAAGAGTGATGAGGTGCTGTAGTGAAGAGTGAGGAGGTGCTGTAGTAAAGAGTGAAGAGTTGATGTAGTGAAGAGTGAGGAGGGGCTGTAGTGAAGAGTGAAGAGGTGCTGTAGTGAAGAGTGATGAGGTGCTGTAGTGAAGAGTGAGGAGGTGCTGTAGTAAAGAGTGAGGAGGTGCTGTAGTGAACTGTAGATGACAGTGTTAGTGAGTGTAATGGTGCTACAGCAGGTCTGATCGTCTCTAACTTCACTCTTCTTATTAACACTGTGAATGAAGCTGCAGTGCTACAGTCTATCAGTTCATCCACACACCACATAATAAACTTGTGCCGTATGTTTATAATCTGATCGAGTCGGAACAGCAAATTAAAGACCAGTTCAACATGTAATAGTTCCAGTTATAATAAACAGACAGAGATGACAGTTTGTGCTATGAAGGAGACAGAAACTCAAACGTGAACTTCAACTTACTCTGTCCCACTGCACCGGACGGAAGGTAGAGGATGACCAGCAGACCCAGGAGGAGAGAACGAGGATGGACGATCATGGCTGCAGCTTCAGCTCCAGGAGATGATGATCAGTCTGAGCAGAGGTGGAAATGAGAGAGATTTCATCCTGCATGTGGTTTTATAGGTAAGTAAGTGGTGGGATGGTGTTGGGCAAAGTTACAAGGTGGATTCCACAGGAAACCCAACTGCAGTTCTCCCCTAAAGTAAACAAGCTGGTAAACATTTGTAATTAGAAATGATCTAATCAGTTCTAAATATGTCCTGCAGGGTGTGAGTTGGCCATAACCTGCTGTCTGCCTCAATGAATGCTGTTTAAAAGTGATCATAGTGGTGTAGGATAGTGGTTAAATGTACAGGGTGATTCACGTAGATTGATACAATTTCAACAATATTAATTTTACTATACACACAGTTCAATGCAGTGAACTGTAACCGGTTTAAATGAGCATAAAGTTTATTATGTAATTGTGCAAGGTCTCAGTCTGAACCTCCTCCAGCTGTACGGACAACATCAACACCACAGTCCAACTCATCCCATACTGGATTGAGCGTGTCGGGTGTTTCTGTACTCACGGCTCTTTCAGTGTGATTGTGGAGATCATCCATTGCTGTGGAACCAACAACGAACGCTCTGAGCTGTTGGAGCTTCACTGCCCATGAAAATCACATCAGTTATGATGGATTCACTCTTATTGAAGTGGAGAACGCAGAACGCTTTCTGCTCATGGGTCTCATCTCCTCTCAGACTTAATTAATGCTGTTTAAATGTGTAACTGTGATCTTAGTGGTGCTGGATTGTAGTTTTTTGAAGAACTCCTAGATCAGACGTGCTCATAAATTGTGACATCGTTTTTGAGATCTACTTTTTCCAGTGGACAGGTCATCATGATCTACCTGAAAGAAAAGGCTGGCCTCATCCTTCAATCTTGGAAACTTTTTTTAAATGCACTTCAGTGGCATATATTGATATTCAGCCAATATAGTGTGAAAAATCACACTAACCTTATTCAGATAACAACAACAAAAACATTTATCTGTATGGCACTTTTCACATCCAGCATTGCCTCAAAGCAGCTTTACTGAAAAGACGTCCTCCTTCTTTGAAAGTGTGACGGCTACTTGGCAAATCAAGCAGATGCATTTGGAGTTTGACATTTTAAAAAAATAGTCCTCCTGCTCTGCATGGACGAGGTAAGTTTTGGTTGCTCTGGCAAGATCTGGAACAGGTCTTGAAACCACAAAATATGGCACTGCATGAACCGGTTACTGATGAATAAAAGCTTTCTAGATCACCAGAGAGGCAAACTCACAGCAGACAGGCTGTGGTCTAGCTACGGTAACAAGAAGTCAAAAAAAGAGGTACTGGCCACATTTCACGTAGGTTAATCACGTTGACCTACCTGGCACCAGAAGCATGGACTTTAAAGCCCCAGTGAGGAACTGCTTTCAGTCTAGAACGAACTCAAGCATCATGATATGCTGTCAGAAGGACGTGTGGCTGAGAGTAAAAAACAGACTTGACAAACTACAAATAAACGTAGGTCTCAGAGGAAATTCTCGGTAACTTCAGCGGCATTAAATTAGCTCGTCCTGTGTTAAACCGGACTGGACAGACCTGAGCCCAGAATTCACCACTTGTGAGTTAAGCATTTTCACTGGCTAAATTAAATTTTACCCAAATCACATGAATATTTAATAATTCTGTTATAGTTCAAATGAATTAAGGAGGCTCAAGTGAAGAGTTTAATTTCCATCACTGATCTCAGAGGGCCTAATGTGATCTCTTGATCTCTCTCTCTCTTTTTTTTTTTTTTTTAGAACCATTAGCTTGCTGTGTTTTGCACACTGTGGAACTAGACCTCGACATTTAACCCATCCGTGCAGTGAAACACCCACATACATGCACACTAGTGAACACACACACTAGGGGGCAGTGAGCACACTTGCCCGGAGCAGTGGGCAGCCCTATACACGGCGCCTGGGGAGCAAGTGGGAGTTAGATGCTTTGCTCAAGGGTACTTCAGTCATGGGCCATCAGCTGAAGGGGTCGAACCGGCGACCTTCTGGTCACAAGAGCTGGTTCCCTAACCTCCAGCCTGCGACTGCACCCATTAGAACGTCTGGGGAAAACCGTGAGAAATTTTGGGCTAAGTATTGGTAGGAATGTAGATTTATTCAGGTGGGATCAAACTGAATGCAAAATTTCTAAAATAGTCCACTGACCCCATGGAGGTGGAGCTCACAAGAGGGGGAGAGAACGTTGTCATCATTGTCCCACAGAGAATAAGTCTGTCATTATCTCGCTGAAGGATGTAAATTAGCCAAAAGTTCCCCCACAAAGATCAAGTCAAGCATGTAGACATAAGCAGTGCATGTGGAGAAGACAATACATGTTTTTAATTTTAGCTCTGACAAGAGAAATAGTTCAGATAGCACACAATACCTAGCTTGCTTTGCTTGTGTTGTTGACACAAAAGTCTACAGTAGGTTATCTAGAGATGTTCACATTGTTAACGAACAGTGGGGTGAAACTCAGGGTAATTGGACTGCGAGCGACAGAGAGCACCACAGCTTAGAACTTCAGATTGAGCAGCGTTCAACTTTCACTTCAATAATTAACACTTTCAGACCGCTAACCCCTCACGCCTTTTCCCTCTTTTTGTTTTCTCCCTCTCTCTTTCTATTTCTTCTCTTACACAGGTTTCAACATGTCTTCCCAGGACCGAGCTCTCCAGGCCCTGAGCGCTGAGTTGGCCCGTTTGGACCGTCACATCACCGCCCTCCTGAAGAGGCAGGACGAGCTCCTTCAGCGGAAGTTGCAGCTCGAAGCCTCCCGGGAAGTTTCCCCCTCGGTGGTCGCGCCAGCCTTGTCTCTTCGTACACCGGGAGACGCCGTTCTCACGCCAGCCCCAGCCGCACCTGGTCCCTGGGAACGCCAGCGCCGCAGACGGCCTTCCAGACCTTCACCGCCACCCCAGCCGGTCTTAACCTCCTGCAACCGTTTCGCCGCCCTCAGCCCACCGCCTACGCCTTCACCTACGCCTCGGGCCCCGTCGCCCGCCCCAGCGCCTCGGCGCTCCGCACAGGACTCGGTTTATGTTATTGGTAGCTCTATTGTCCGCCATGTTAGAGTAAGAGGTGTAAACAGCCGCGCCACTGTCTCCTGTTTTCCAGGTGCACGGGTTCTAGATATCGCCAAGCGGCTCCCCTCAGCCCTCCGCAGACGCGACGCCTTCGGGACCGTGGTTATCCACGTCGGGACCAACGACATCTCCGACCGGCGCAGCGAGGTCCTGAAGGAGCACTACCAGACGCTACTGGACACCGCCAGGAAGAAGATGGACGCCAGGATCGTCATCTCCGGCCCTCTTCCCACCTACCGGCGGGGATCCGAGCGGTTCAGCAGGCTCTTCGCGCTGCAGTCCTGGCTCCGCGGCTGGTGCGCCTGCAACGGGTTGGGCTACGTGGACAACTGGTCCTCGTTTTGGGAGCAGCCAGCGCTCTACCGGAGGGATGGGCTTCACCCTAGTCCTCTGGGGTCCGTCGTCCTCTCACGGAACATCGAGAGGGCCATCCGCTGACTTCAAAGCGGCCACGTAAGTAGCGGCAAAAATAGAAACATTACTGCTCACCATGCTAGTGTTACTGCTAGAAATAAGCCGATTGCTAGCACTTCTACAAATGCTTATTGTATAAATACAATTGAGACTGTGTCTGTTCCCCGAATAAAACAACACATCAAAAAGCCTCAAAACGTTTGCCTTAGTAACCTCATTCATATCAGACCAGTTACACCAGTTTACAACGACCGCACCTTTGGTCTAAAACTAGGCCTGCTTAATATTAGATCCCTGGCATCTAAAGCCATTATTGTAAATGAAATTATTACAGATCATGGTTTTGATGCTCTGTGCCTCACAGAAACGTGGATTAGACCCGATGAGTACCTTAGTCTAAATGAAGCCACTCCCGCAGGCTACAGCTATGCACACAGCCCTCGTTTAAGCGGTCGGGGTGGAGGTATAGCAACCATCCATGCTAAAGCTTTAGGCGTGAACCAGAAAGCAGGACCTACATTTTCTTCTTTTGAAGTTCTTGTACTCAATATACTTGAGCAAGGAACAAATAAACATTCATTTCTATTAATCACAATTTACAGGCCACCCGGTCCGTATTCTCAGTTCTTACAGGAATTCTCTGAGTTTCTATCAAGCCTAATAACGTTTTCAAATAAAATATTAATTGTCGGAGATTTTAATATCCACATCGACAACCCTCACGACACACTAAGTAAGGCATTCATATCTATCATAGACTCCATGGGATTCACCCAAATTATAAATGGGCCCACACACCACCTCAACCACACTCTAGACTTAATACTGACCTTTGGTGTAGACATAGATAACTTAGCCATTCTCCCCCAGAGCCCAGCCGTCTCAGACCATTACTTAATCTCATACAAAATCCAGTTTAGTGGTAATCTGCGCTCATCACCATGCTACCACTATAGCACTATAACTTCCTCCACAGCTGGCAGCTTTATCAGAAACCTCCCGCAGTTATCAACTTCAGTCAGCTGTCCATCCGATCCTACTGAGTTAGATACTATGACCAAATTCTTAGAGGATACTCTTCGATCTACGTTAGACAGTGTAGCTCCATTAAAAAGCAAAATAGTACGGCAGAAAAAACTCGCCCCGTGGTATAACGATCACACTCGTACTCTAAAACAGACAGCCAGGCAACTAGAGCGAAAATGGCGTCTGACTAAATTAGAAGTGTTCCAGTCCGCCTGGAAGGAGAGACTTATAGACTATAGAAGAGCCCTTACTTCAGCACGTTCAGCCTATCTCTCCTCTCTCATAGAAAACAATAAGAACAATCCCAGATTACTATTTAGCACAATTTCTAAACTGACAGAGAACAAAAGAGTCACTGAACCCCAGATGCCATCAGCCTATAGCAGCAATGATTTTCTGAATTTCTTTAGTGATAAAATTGAAAAAATTAGACAGACAATTCTGAACACACAGTTAAACCCCACAAACCTGGTGGCTTATAATTCCAGTCTAGACCCTGAGAATATTAGAGTCACTCCAGATAGGCTGGAATCGTTTACATTACTCCAAGAAAATGAACTAATCAAAATAGTCTCTTCTGCAAAACCATCGACCTGTATTCTGGACCCGATCCCTACAGGTCTACTCAAGGAAATCTTACCAGAAATAACTAAGCCTATTCTGTCAATAATAAACTCCTATCTTAGTCTTGGATACATCCCAAAAACTTTTAAACTTGCAGTAATTAGACCGCTGATTAAGAAAGCTAACCTCGATCCCTGTGAACTATCAAATTATAGACCCATCTCAAATCTCCCCTTCATATCTAAGATCCTGGAAAAAGTGGTAGCAAAACAATTAAGCCCTTATTTGCATAGGAATAATCTACACGAAAAATTTCAGTCTGGTTTTAGGCCACATCATAGTACAGAAACAGCATTAGTAAAAATTATAAATGATCTTCTATTTTTCACGGACCAAGGAAATGTGTCGTTGTTAGTCCTCCTTGACCTTAGTGCAGCATTCCACACAATAGACCACGCTATCCTACTAGATAGACTAGAAAACCTTGTAGGGGTAACAGGAACAGCTCTTTCCTGGTTCAGGTCCTACCTCACCGATCGATATCAGTTTGTTAATGTAAAGGGTGAATCATCTGTTTGTGCAAAAGTAATTTATGGTGTTCCACAAGGTTCTGTTTTAGGACCTATATTATTTACAATATATATGCTACCACTAGGCACCATTATCAGTAAACACGGCATAAATTTCCACTGTTATGCAGATGACACCCAGTTATACATATCAAGTAAACCGGATGATAAAATTAAACTTGCCAAGATTGAGGACTGTGTAAAAGACATAAAAGATTGGATGTCAAATAATTTTCTGTTACTTAACTCAGATAAAACAGAGGTCCTGCTTCTTGGTCCAAAATTAGCCAGACACAGACTGTCTAACTCAACACTAAAACTTAACAATCTCTCAGTTTCATCAAGCCTATCTGTTAAAAATCTTGGTGTCATGATAGACGCTGATCTCTCCTTCGACACACATATATCTAATATCACTAGAACAGCTTTCCTGCATCTCCGCAATATCGCTAAATTAAGAAATTCATTATCTCTACAGGATGCAGAAAAGCTAGTTCATGCATTTATCACTTCAAGGCTAGATTATTGTAATGCCCTGCTGTCTGGATGTCACAGCAAAAGCCTTAACAAGCTTCAGCTAGTCCAGAACGCTGCAGCCAGAGTCCTCACAAGAACTAGGAAGTTTGACCATATTAGTCCAGTTTTATCAGCCCTGCACTGGTTACCAGTTAAATTTCGCATTGATTATAAAATTCTATTACTGACTTATAAAGCTCTAAACGGACTCGCCCCTCAGTACCTGAGTGAGCTCCTCTCCCACTATGAACCATCACGCCTACTTAGATCACAAGGTGCTGGCTTACTACTGGTACCTAGAATAAATAAAGCTACATCAGGGGGGAGAGCTTTCTCATACAAAGCCCCCCAGCTCTGGAATAATCTTCCTGCCAATGTTCGGGAATCAGACACAGCCCCAATCTTTAAGTCTAGGCTAAAAACTTATTTGTACAGTCAAGCATTTGGTGATTAGTCTTCCCTGTCAGGTCTAGACCTGCTGGAGTCTACACTCTACGCTCTGTTTTACTGTAATCTGTGGTCAGCCACTCTTTACAGTATTAACTCTGTTGTTTTTTTTTTTCTTCTCCTTTCTCTGCCGAGCTGATCAGCTGCCCATCCTGTGCGCCTGATGCTGTTGCCTCTACTGCCTTGATTGGTGCCGCTGCTCACCAGCCTTCTGGACCGGTTTGACCACCACTGAGCTTCTTGCTGTACAGCGCTGTGCAGTCCTCACCCTCAGATCTCTCTCTTTCTTTTCCCACTTTACTATAATACTTCTTACTAATAATGTTCGCTGTCCGGTGTCGACCAGAGGAGGATGGGTTCCCCTTCTGAGTCTTGGTTCCTCTCAAGGTTTCTTCCTCTTTTAGGGAGTTTTTCCTTGCCACCGTCGCCGCTGGCTTGCTCATGGGGGCTCGGACCCGGAGTTTCTCTCTTCTTTTCTCTTCTCTCTGTAATGCTGATTGTTCTGTAAAGCTGCTTTGTGACAACACCTGTTGTAAAAAGCGCTATATAAATAAATTTTGCTTGCTTGCTTGCTTGAGGTGAAGTTAACAGCTGTTTTTTAAGTTAAAAGCAAGTTAATTAAGTACAAACAGTCTAAAGTGCACCGTCCAAATGAACTGCTAGCTTTAGACCTGCTAACCCAGCTGAACAGCTACCATATAGTACTATTGAGTAAATATAATAAACTGGCTTTTCTCAAATAGTGCTGTGTTTAGTGATGATGCTCAATCACACTGATCTCAGATCGTGATGTATTAATACAGTGATGGGCAGTTCTGTCACTGCAGCTTTTGTTCCATTATGACTTCTCATTTCCATGGTAACCACCTGAGAAATGTTAAATTATTGACAATGGTCTCTAAAATCTTTGTGTGACTAATATCTGAATTGAGAACAGCAGAAATTATCTATTGTTGTAGATGTACAGAGCTTTGAAATTTGAAATATGATTATTAAGCTACTGTGTGAAAACACAAAGCAACATGCAACAAATTTAACATATTTGATAGTTTATTACAGAAAAAATTGACAAAACAGAAACTTTCACATAATCATTAAGAAAATTGATTGATTTCACAATTTTAGACTCCAAATCATCAAACAGAAGCTGCAAATAAAAATGGTGAAAAGCTAGACGCGTCCAGAATGATGAACATCGATGAACGTGATGAATGCAGATCCTAAAGTAACTGAAAGTCTGTAGAACATCAAGAATGAAATTCTGATAAAATGAACATCAGAAATGCTGCATCTTTAAAAATGATATTCAGATCTGAAGGTAAATAACTTGATTATATTAGTCTAAATAGAGAATTACAGTATAGGACTTCATTAATAAACCCTCAATCCCAAAATATCTAAAGATAAAAGTTGGTGTAGAGTTTATAATATTTGAATCATTATATAAACATTACTACATTTGTGAAGCCACAGATTACAGACTCCAATACAAATATCTGTAAATGTTTTCTGTACATTTAAAGTGTGAAAGGAAATCATGCTGATGTAAAACACTGAATACATTTGATTCATGTATTATATTCTGATCTACACCACATTCCTCCAGTCTGTACTTAATGTTCAAAGATAACTTAATAAAAAACAGAAAAGCTTTATTCCTTCACCCAATCAGAGACGAGTACACTGCTGTAGTAATAAAGAGCTGGAATATTAAAAGGAGTTAGTTTCCCATTAATAGAGAGAAGATTTAAACACTCGGCTGAGTTGAGGTTGAACCTTCCACAAATTGACGATCGATTATGTCCATGGCTCGCTTCACCCACCTAACGCCGGGGTCCGCACACACAGGACCCCTCTTGGTGGTAAGACTGCAGTGAAGGAAAGATGAGCATCAGTGTTTTAGTCTAATAGAGCTGATAGATAATCATATAAACTGTATCTGATTAATATGTATAATATCAGGAAAGGTTTGTAGTGTTAAAGTTTGCAGTGGGTCAAAGTGACAACAGTAAGAGTGAATAGAGAACAGCAGCTTAAAGTAACTGTATTAAAGTTCGTCTTATTCCAATATTGATTTTTTTTTTGTAAACAATTGTTGTCTTATTCCAATATTGATAAAGGAATAAAGGACGGGGGTGAGAACTTACATCACTCCAGCTCTTGGACAGTCACGTCTTGTTTCTTTGTAATCCCTAATGACAAATAGAGGGATTGGTCTGGTATAGAAACGGAAACAGCATTCCTTTGGTGCATTTCCATCTGTGTGAGAAAAAAATATAAATAATAAAATGAAGCAGAACATAGTGAAGAGTGTGATGAAGTAAAGACTGAATAGGTGCTGTAGTAAAGAGTGAAGAGGTGCTATAGTGAAGAGTGAGGAGGTACTGTAGTAAAGAGTGAAGAGGTGCTGTAGTAAAGAGTGAAGAGGTGCTGTATTGAAGAGTGAGGAGGTGATGTAGTAAAGATTGAAGAGGTGCTGTAGTGAAGAGTGAGGAGCTGATGTAGTAAAGAGTGAAGAGGTGATGTAGTAAAGAGCAAAGAGGTGCTGTAGTAAAGAGTGAAGAGTGAGGAGGTGATGTAGTGAAGAGTGAAGAGGTGCTGTAGTGAAAAGTGAGGAGGTGATGTAGTAAAGAGTGAAGAGGTGCTGTAGTGAAGAGTGAGGAGGTGATGTAGTAAAGAGTGAAGAGGCGATGTAGTGAAGAGTGAGGAGGTGCTGTAGTAAAGAGCGAGGAGGTGTTGTAGTAAAGAGTGAGGCGGTGCTGTAGTAAAGAGTGAGGAGGTGCTGTAGTAAAGAGTGAGGCGGTGCTGTAGTGAAGAGAGAAGAGGTGCTGTAGTAAAGAGTGAGGAGGTGCTCTAGTAAAGAGTGAGGAGGTGCTGTAGTGAAGAGTGAGGAGGTGCTGTAGTAAAGAGTGAAGAGGCGCTGTAGTGAAGAGTGAGGAGGTGCTGTAGTGAAGAGTGAGGAGGTGCTGTAGTAAAGAGTGAGGCGGCGCTGTAGTGAAGAGTGAGGAGGTGCTGTAGTAAAGAGTGAGGAGGTGCTGTAGTGAACTGTAGATGGCAGTGTTAGTGAGTGTAATGGTGCTACAGCAGGTCTGATCGTCTCTAACTTCACTCTTCTTATTAACACTGTGAATGAAGCTGCAGTGCTACAGTCTATCAGTTCATCCACACACCACATAATAAACTTGTGCCGTATGTTTATAATCTGATCGAGTCGGAACAGCAAATTAAAGACCAGTTCAACATGTAATAGTTCCAGTTATAATAAACAGACAGAGATGACAGTTTGTGCTATGAAGGAGACAGAAACTCAAACGTGAACTTCAACTTACTCTGTCCCACTGCACCGGACGGAAGGTAGAGGATGACCAGCAGACCCAGGAGGAGAGAACGAGGATGGACGATCATGGCTGCAGCTTCAGCTCCAGGAGATGATGATCAGTCTGAGCAGAGGTGGAAATGAGAGAGATTTCATCCTGCATGTGGTTTTATAGGTAAGTAAGTGGTGGGATGGTGTTGGGCAAAGTTACAAGGTGGATTCCACAGGAAACCCAACTGCAGTTCTCCCCTAAAGTAAACAAGCTGGTAAACATTTGTAATTAGAAATGATCTAATCAGTTCTAAATATGTCCTGCAGGGTGTGAGTTGGCCATAACCTGCTGTCTGCCTCAATGAATGCTGTTTAAAAGTGATCATAGTGGTGTAGGATAGTGGTTAAATGTACAGGGTGATTCACGTAGATTGATACAATTTCAACAATATTAATTTTACTATACACACAGTTCAATGCAGTGAACTGTAACCGGTTTAAATGAGCATAAAGTTTATTATGTAATTGTGCAAGGTCTCAGTCTGAACCTCCTCCAGCTGTACGGACAACATCAACACCACAGTCCAACTCATCCCATACTGGATTGAGCGTGTCGGGTGTTTCTGTACTCACGGCTCTTTCAGTGTGATTGTGGAGATCATCCATTGCTGTGGAACCAACAACGAACGCTCTGAGCTGTTGGAGCTTCACTGCCCATGAAAATCACATCAGTTATGATGGATTCACTCTTATTGAAGTGGAGAACGCAGAACGCTTTCTGCTCATGGGTCTCATCTCCTCTCAGACTGAGAGGAGCGATCTTCCACTGACAATCTATGAATCACTCTTTCAATTGGATTGTGATTGGTTCCTAGGCGGCTCACGGTCATAAAACTATGGCGCTTTGAAAATGGTTGAATCTTTTTTAATCACCCTGTGTACCTCCTAGTTAGCCCATACTTAGGTGGCCTGAGATCAACTTTATTCCAGTGGACAGGTCATTGTGATCTAATCCTCATCTTATTTAAAACATTAAAACTTTTTAAATGCACTTCAGTGGCCTATATTAATATTTGGCATTACAGGGCAAACTCAGAGTTGTCTCAAAGCAGCTTTACAGAAAAGCAGTTTACAGAATTAAAATGTTTATGTAAGGGTTATCAAAAGATAATAAAATAAAAAAAGAGTCCATGTATACATGTAAGGAACTACATCTGGGTCCAAGCCCCCCATGAGCAAGCCAGAGGCGACAGTGGCGAGGAAAAACTCCCTAGGAGTAAGAGGAAGAAACCTCAAGAGGAACCCATGCTCAAAGGAGGAACCCATCCTGCTCTGGTTGACACAGATGAAGAGACAAAGAGACAGCTAACCAGATTTTTTAACCAAAATACAACAAAGAAGCTTAGAGCTCGAAGATCTTAACACCTTATTCTGAAGATTTGCACTGAATGGTGTCAGCCAGGTTTGTCTAAAAGACAGGAGGCTGAGCTGGAGGTGGCGGAGATGAAGATGCTGAGATTTTCGTTGGGAGTGACAAGGCTGGACAAGATTAGAAATGAGCAGATCAGAGGGACAGTGAAGGTGGAGCAGTTTGGAGATAAAGCCAGAGAGGCCAGGTTGAGATGGGTTGGACATGTGTTGAGGAGGAATAGTTGATATATTGGGCAAAGAATGCTGGAGATGGAGCTGCCGGGTAGAAGGAGAAGAGGTAGACCTCAGAGAAGGTTTATGGATGTAGTGAAGGTGGACATGGAGATGGCTAGTATAAAAGTAGAGGAGGCAGTGGATAGGGCAAGATGGAGGCAGATGATCCGCTGTGGCGACCCCTAAAGGGAGCAGCTGAAAGAAGAAGAAGAAGAAGGTGTCAGCCAGGTTTGTGTAGTCTGGACAAAACTTTCTTCCACTTTTAGCTGGGAATCATTGTAGTTTCTGCATATAGTTATTAAACGCCTCCCGATGTTCCGCCTCTTTGAAAGTTCAACGGCTACTTGGCAAATCAAGCAGATGCATTTGGAGTTTGACATTTTTAAAAAATAGTCCTCCTGCTCTGCATGGACGAGCTAGGTTTTTGGTTGCTCTGGCCAGATCTGGAACAGGTCTTGAAACCACAAAATACGGCACTGCATGAACCGGTTACTGATAAATAAAAGCTTTCTAGATCACCAGAGAGGCAAACTCACAGCAGGGGGCTGTGCACAGCTACAGTAACAAGAAGTCAAACAAAGAGGTACTGGCCAAATTTTACGTAGATTAATCACGTTGACCTACCCGGCACCAGAAGCATGGTCTTTAAAGCCCCAGTGAGGAGCTGCTTTCAGTCTAGAACAAACTCAAGCATCATGATATGCTGTCAGAAGGACGTGTGGCTGAGAGTAAAAAACAGACTTGACAAACTACAAATAAACGTAGGTCTCAGAGGAAATTCTCGGTAACTTCAGCGGCATTAAATTAGCTCGTCCTGTGTTAAACCGGACTGGACAGACCTGAGCCCAGAATTCACCACTTGTGAGTTAAGCATTTTCACTGGCTAAATTAAATTTTACCCAAATCACATGAATATTTAATAATTCTGTTATAGTTCAAATGAATTAAGGAGGCTCAAGTGAAGAGTTTAATTTCCATCACTGATCTCAGAGAAGTTCACATTGTTAACGAACAGGGGGGTGAAACTCGGGGTTAGTTTGAATTTTGGAAGTAAGGTTCGAGTGACCATTAGGGCCAGGTTTAGATGCAGAGGAAATTGAGGTGAAGTTAACAGCTGTTTTTTAAGTTAAATGCAACTTAATTAATTACAAACAGTCTAAAGTGCACCGCCCAAATGAACTGCTAGCTTTAGACCTGCTAACCCAGCTGAACAGCTACCATATAGTACTATTGAGAAAATATATGTTTAGTGATGATGCTCAATCACACTGACCTCAGATCGTGGTGTATTAATACAGTGATGGGCAGTTCTGTCACTGCAGCTTTTGTTCCATTATGACTTCTCATTTCCAAGGTAACCACATGAGAAATGTTAAATTACTGACAATGGTCTCTAAAACTATTGTTTAACTATTAACACAATTGACAACAGCAGAAATGATCTATTGAAATGTATATGTTGTAGATGTACAGAGCTTTGAAATTTGAAATATGATTATTAAGCTACTGTGTGAAAACACAAAGCAACTTGCAACAAATTTAACATATTTACTAGTTTATTACAGAAAAAAGTGACAAAACAGAAACTTTCACATAATAATTAGGAAAATGGATTGATTTCACAATTTTAGACTCCAAATCATCAAATAGAAGCTGCAAATAAAAATGTAGAAAAGTTAGACACGTCCAGAATGATGAACATTGATGAACGTGATGAATGCAGATCCTAAAGTAACTGAAAGTCTGTAGAACATCAAGAATGAAATTCTGATAAAATGAACATCAGAAATGCTGCATCTTTAAAAACGATATTCAGATCTGAAGGTAAATAACATGATTATATTAGTCTAAATAGAGAATTACAGTATATGACTTCATTAATAAACCCTCAATCCCAAAATATCTAAAGATAAAAGTTGGTGTAGGGTTTATAATATTTGAATCATTATATAAACATTATTACATTTGTGCAGCCACAGATTACAGACTCCAATACAAATATCTGTAAATGTTTTCTGTACGTTTAAAGTGTGAAAGGAAATCGTGCTGATGTAAAACACTGAATACATTTGATTCATGTATTATATTCTGATCTACACCACATTCCTCCAGTCTGTACTTAATGTTCAAAGATAACTTAATAAAAAACAGAAAAGCTTTATTCCTTCATCCAATCAGAGACGAGTACACTGCTGTAGTAATAAAGAGCTGGAATATTAAAAGGAGTTAGTTTCCCATTAATAGAGAGAAGATTTAAACACTCGGCTGAGTTGAGTTTGAACCTTCCAAAAGATCGATTATGTCCTTGGCTCGTTTCACCCACCTAAAGCCGGGGTCCACACACACAGGACCCTTCTTGGTGGTAAAACTGCAGTGAAGGAAAGATGAGCATCAGTGTTTTAGTCTAATAGAGCTGATAGATAATCATATAAACTGTATCTGATTAATATGTATAATATCAGGAAAGGTTTGTAGTGTTAAAGTTTGCAGTGGGTCAAAGTGACAACAGTAAGAGTGAATAGAGAACAGCAGCTTAAATTAACTGTATTAAAGTTCGTCTGATTCCAATATTGATAAAGGAATAAAGGACGGGGGTGAGAACTTACATCACTCCAGCTCTTGTACAGTGTGGGTCTGTTTCTTCATACTGAGTAATGTCAGCTACAGGGATTGGTCTGGTATAGAAACTGAAACAGCATTTCTTTGGTGATTTTGAATCTGTGTGAGAAAAAATTCATAAATAATAAAATGAAGCAGAATGTAGTGAAGAGTGAAGAGGTGATGTAGTGAAGAGTGAAGAGGTGCTGTAGTAAAGAGTGAGGAGGTGATGTAGTAAAGAGTGAGGCGGTGCTGTAGTAAAGAGTGAGGAGGTGCTGTAGTAAAGAGTGAAGAGGTGCTGTAGTAAAGAGTGAGGAGGTGCTGTAGTAAAGAGTGAGGAGGTGCTGTAGTAAAGAGTGAAGAGGTGATGTAGTGAAGAGTGAAGAGGTGATGTAGTGAAGAGTGAGGAGGTGCTGTAGTAAAGAGTGAAGAGGTGCTGTAGTAAAGAGTGAGGCGGCACTGTAGTAAAGAGTGAGGAGGTGATGTAGTAAAGAGAGAGGCGGCACTGTAGTAAAGAGTGAGGAGGTGCTGTAGTAAAGAGTGAGGAGGTGCTGTAGTAAAGAGTGAGGAGGTGCTGTAGTAAAGAGTGAGGAGGTGCTGTAGTAAAGAATGAGGCGGTGTTGTAGTGAACTGTAGATGGCAGTGTTAGTGAGTGTAATGGTGCTACAGCAGGTGTGATCGTCTCTAACTTCACTCTTCTTATTAACACTGTGAATGAAGCTGCAGTGCTACAGTCTATCAGTTCATCCACACACCACATAATAAACTTGTGCCATATGTTTATAATCTGATCGAGTCGGAACAGCAAATTAAAGACCAGTTCAACATGTAATAGTTCCAGTTATAATAAACAGACAGAGATGACAGTTTGTGCTATGAAGGAGACAGAAACTCAAACGTGAACTTCAACTTACTCTGTCCCACTGCACCGGACTGAAGGTAGAGGATGACCAGCAGACCCAGGAGGAGAGAACGAGGATGGACGATCATGGCTGCAGCTTCAGCTCCAGGAGATGATGATCAGTCTGAGCAGAGCTGGAAATGAGAGAGATTTCATACTGCATGTGGTTTTATAGGTAAGTAAGTGGTGGGATGGTGTTGAGTGAAGTTTCAAGGTGGATTCCACAGGAAACCCAACTGCAGTTCTTACCTAAATAAAACAAGCTGGTAAACATTCGTCATCAGAAAAGATCTAATCAGTTCTAAATATGTCCTGCAGTGTGTGAAGTGGTCATAACCTGCTGTCTGCCTGAATTAATGCTGTTTAAATGTGTAACTGTGATCTTAGTGGTGCTGGATTGTAGTTTTTTGTAGAACTCCTAGATCAGACATGCTCATAAATTGTGAGATCGTTTTTGAGATCTACTTTTTCCAGTGAACAGGTCATCATGATCTACCTGAAAGAAAAGGCTGGCCTCATCCTTCAATCTTGGAAACTTTTTTTAAATGCACTTCAGTGGCATATATTGATATTCAGCATTACAGGCCAAATGGCTGAAAAATCACACTAACCTTATTCGGATAACAACAACAAAAACATTTATCTGTATGGCACTTTTCACAACCAGCGTTGTCTCAAAGCAGCTTTACTGAAAAGACGTCCTCCTTCTTTGAAAGTGCGATGGCTACTTGGCAAATCAAGCAGATGCATTTGGAGTTTAACATTTTTTAAAAATAGTCCTCCTGCTCTGCATGGACGAGCTAGGTTTTTGGTTGCTCTGGCCAGATCTGGAACAGTTCTTGAAACCACAAAATATGGCACTGCATGAACCGGTTACTGATAAATAAAAGCTTTCTAGATCACCATAGAGGCAAACTCACAGCAGGGGGCTGTGCGTAGCTACGGTAACAAGAAGTCAAACAAAGAGGTACTGGCCACATTTCACGTAGGTTAATCACCTTGACCTGCCCAGCACCAGAAGCATGGACTTTAAAGCCCCAGTGAGGAGCTGCTTTCAGTCTAGAATGAACTCAAGCATCATGATATGCTGTCAGAAGGACGTGTGGCTGAGAGTAAAAAATAGACTTGACAAACTACAAATAAACGTAGGTCTCAGAGGAAATTCTCAGTAACTTCAGCGGCATTAAATTAGCTCGTCCTGTGTTAAACCGGACTGGACAGACCTGAGCCCAGAATTCACCACTTGTGAGTTGAGCATTTTCACTGGCTAAATAAAATTTTACCCAAATCACATGAATATTTAATAATTCTGTTATAGTTCAAATGAATTAAGGAGGCTCAAGTGAAGAGTTTAATTTCCATCACTGATCTCAGAGGGCCTAATGTGATCTCTTGATCTCTCTTTTTTTTTTTTTAGAACCATTAGCTTGCTGTGTTGTGCACACTGTGGAATTAGACCTCCACATTTAACCCATCTGTGCAGTGAAACTCCCACATACATGCACACTAGTGAACACACACACTAGGGGGCAGTGAGCACACTTGCCTGGAGCAGTGGGCAGCCCTATACACGGGGCCTGGGGAGCAAGTGGGAGTTAGATGCTTTGCTCAAGGGCACTTCAGTCATGGGCCATCAGCTGAAGGGGTCGAACCGGCGACCTTCTGGTCACAAGAGCTGGTTCCCTAACCTCCAGCCCACGACTGCCCCCATTAGAACGTCTGGGGAAAACCATGAGAAGTTTTGGGCTAAATATTGGTGGGAATGTAGATTTATTCGGGTGGGATCAAAGTGAGTGCAAAATTTCTAAAATAGTCCACTGACCCCATGGAGGTGGAGCTCACAAGAGGGGGAGAGAACGTTGTCATCATTGTCCCACAGAGAATAAGTCTGTCATTATCTCGCTGAAGGATGTAAATTAGCCAAAAGTTCCCCCACAAAGCTCAAGTCAAGCATGTAGACATAAGCAGTGCATGTGGAAAAGACAATACATGTTTTTAATTTTAGCTCTGACAATAGAAATAGTTCAGTTAGCACACAATACCCAGCTTGCTTTGCTTGTGTTGTTGACACAAAAGTCTACAGTAGGTTATCTTGAGATGTTCACGTTGTTAACGAACAGGGGGGTGAAACTCGGGGTTAGTTTGAATTTTGGATGTAAGGTTAGAGTGACCATTAGGGCCAGGTTTAGATGCAGAGGAAATTGAAGTGAAGTTAACAGCTGTTTTTTAAGTAAAAGCAAGTTAATTAAGTACAAATAGTTTAAAGTGCCCTCTCCTTGGATCACCACCTTATCGTGGTGGAGGGGTTTGCGTGCTTGAATGATCTTAGGAGCTATGTTGTCTGGAGCAAAAGCTCCTGCTAGGGTCTCCCATGGCAAACTGGTCCTAGGTGACAGGTCAGACAAAGTGTGATCCATAATAACCCCTATGAAGACACAAAAGCAGGACTTGTGTACCCTGCCCGGAACAGGGTTACCGGGGCCCCACCCTGGAGCCAGGCCTGGGGGAGGGGCTCGCCAGCGAGCGTCTGGTGGCCGGGCATTTACTCATGGTGCCCGGCCGGGCCCAGCCCGAAGGAGTTACATGAGTCCCCCCTCCCATCGACCCACCACCAATGGGAGGGGCAGTAGTAGGGGTTCGGTGCGTTGTGGATCGGGCAGTGTCCAAAGGCGTGGGCCTTGGCGTTCTGATCCTCGGTTGCTGAAATTGGCTTTTGGAACTTGGAACGTTACCTCACTGGCGGGGAAAGAGCCTGAGTTGGTGCGCGAGGTTGAGAGATACCGGCTAGATATAGTCGGGCTCACCTCAACACACAGCTTGGGATCTGGGTCCAATCTCCTTGAGAGGGGCTGGACTTTATTCTTTTCTGGAGTTGCCCATGGTGAGAGGCGGCGGGCAGGTGTGGGCTTTCTCATAGCCCCTCGACTCGGTGCCTGAATGTTGGGGTTTTCTCCGGTGGACGAGAGGGTAGCTTCCCTACGCCTTCGGGTTGGGGAACGGGTCCTGACTGTTGTCTGTGCTTATGCACCGAACAGCAGTTCAGAGTACCCAGCCTTCTTAGAGTCCTTGGGAAGGGTGCTTGAAGGTGCTCCTCCTGGAGACTCTATTGTCCTACTGGGGGACTTCAATGCTCACGTGGGCAATGACAGTGAGACCTGGAGGGGTGTGATTGGGAGGAATGGCCTCTCTGATCTGAACCCGAGTGGTGTTCAGTTTTTGGACTTCTGCGCAAACCACAGTTTGTCCATCACGAACACCATGTTTGAACACAAGGATGTCCATAAGTGCACATGGCACCAGGACACCCTAGGCCGCAGTTCAATGATTGACTTTGTAGTCGTGTCATCGGACTTGCGGCCATGTGTTTTGGACACTCGGGTAAAGAGAGGAGCTGAGCTGTCAACTGATCACCACCTGGTGGTGAGTTGGATCAGGTGGTGGGGGAAGATGCCGGTCAGACCAGGCAAGCCCAAACGTATAGTGAGGGTTTGCTGGGAACGTCTAGCAGAAGAACCTGTCAGATTGATCTTCAACTCACACCTCCGTCAGAACTTTGACCAGATATCGGGGGAGGTGGGGGACTTTGACTCAGAATGGGCCATGTTCCGTTCCTCCATTGCTGAAGCGGCTGACTGTAGCTGTGGCCGTAAGGTAGTTGGTGCCTGTCGGGGCGGTAATCCTCGAACCCGGTGGTGGACACCCCAGGTGAGAGATGCCATCAAGCTGAAGAAGGAGTCCTACCGGGCATGGTTGGCCTGTGGGACACCAGAGGCAGCTGGCAGGTATCGACAGGCCAAGCGATCTGCGGCTTCAGTTGTCGCCAAGGCAAAAACCCGTGTATGGGAGGAGTTTGGTGAGGCCTTGGAAAGTGACTTTAAGTCGGCTCCGAAAAGATTCTGGCAAACCGTCAGGCGACTCAAAAGGGGAAAGCAGTGTGCCACTAGCACTGTATATAGTGGAGATGGTGTGCTGCTGACTTCGACTGAAGACGTCATTGGGCGGTGGAAGGAGTACTTTGAGGACCTTCTCAATCCCACCGACACGTTCTCCAGTGAGGAGGCTGAGTCTGGGGACATGGGAATAGGCTTGTCCATTACTGAGGCCGAAGTCGCTAAGGTAGTTAAGAAGCTCCTTGGTGGCAAGGCTCCAGGGGTGGATGAGATCCGCCCTGAGTTCCTCAAGGCTCTGGATGTTGTGGGGCTGTCTTGGCTGACACGCCTTTTCAACATTGCGTGGACATCGGGGGCGGTGCCACTGGATTGGCAGACTGGGGTGGTGGTGCCTCTTTTTAAAAAAGGGGACCGGAGGGTGTGTTCCAACTACAGGGGAATCACACTCCTCAGCCTCCCTGGCAAGGTCTATGCAGGGGTACTGGAGAAGAGAGTCCGGCTTATAGTCGAACCTCGGATCCAGGAGGAACAGTGCGGGTTCCGCCCTGGTCGTGGAACACTGGACCAACTCTTTACCCTCTCCAGGATTCTGGAGGGTTCATGGGAGTTTGCCCAACCAGTCCACATGTGCTTTGTGGATCTGGAGAAGGCATTCGACTGTGTTCCCCGGGGTATTCTGTGGGAGGTGCTTCGGGAGTATGGGGTACATGGCTCTTTGCTACGAGCCATTCAGGCCCTGTACAAACAAAGCAGGAGTTTGGTTCGCATGGCCGGCAGTAAGTCAGACTCTTTCCCAGTGAGAGTTGGACTCCGTCAGGGCTGCCCTTTGTCACCGATTCTATTCATAATTTTTATGGATAGAATTTCTAGGCGCAGTCAAGGGATGGAGGGTGTCCGGTTTGGTGACCTCAGGGTCACATCGCTGCTGTTTGCAGATGATGTGGTCCTATTGGGGACATCAGGCCGCGAACTTCAGCTTTCGCTGGATCGGTTTGCAGCCGAGTGTGAAGCGGCTGGGATGAGAATCAGTACCTCTAAATCCGAGACCATGGTTCTCAGGCGGAAAAGGGTGGAGAGCCCTCTCTGGGTCGGGGATAGGCTCTTGCCTCAAGTGGAGGAGTTCAAGTATCTCGGGGTCTTGTTCACGAGTGATGGTACAAGGGAGCGGGAGATTGACAGGCGGATTGGTGCTGGGTCAGCAGTGATGCGGGCTCTTTACCGGTCTGTTGTGGTAAAGAAAGAGCTGAGCCATAAGGCAAGGCTCTCGATTTACCGGTCGATCTACGTTCCCACCCTCACCTATGGTCATGAGCTTTGGGTAATGACCGAAAGAATAAGATCGCGAATACAAGCGGCCGAAATGAGTTTCCTCCGCAGGGTGTCTGGACTCTCCCTGAGAGATAGGGTGAGAAGTTCAGTCATCCGGGAGGGACTCGGAGTAGAGCCGCTGCTTCTTCACGTCGAGAGGAGCCAGCTGAGGTGGTTCGGGCATCTGGTTAGGATGCCTCCTGGACGCCTCCCTCGGGAGGTGTCACAGGCGAGTCCACCCGGGAGGAGACCCCGGGGAAGACCCAGGACACGCTGGCGCGACTATATCGCCCAGCTGGCCTGGGAGCGCCTTGGAATCCCCCTTGGAGAGCTTGTGGAAGTGGCTGGGGAAAGGGAGGTCTGGGCTTCATTGCTTAGGATGCTGCCCCCGCGACCCGAACCCCGGAGAAGCGGAAGATAATGGATGGATGGATGGATGGATAGTTTAAAGTGCACCATCTAAATGAACTGCTAGCTTTAGACCTGCTAACCCAGTTGAACAGCTACCATATAGTGCTATTGAATAAATATAATAAACTGGCTTTTCTCAAATAGTGCTGTGTTTAGTGATGATGCTCAATCACACTGATCTCAGATCGTGGTGTATTAATACAGTGATGGGCAGTTCTGTCACTGCAGCTTTTGTTCCATTATGACTTCTCATTTCCATGGTAACCACATGAGAAATGTTAAATTACTGACAATGGTCTCTAAAACTATTGTTTAACTATTAACAGAATTGAGAACAGCAGAAATGATCTATTGAAATGCACATGTTGTAGATGTACAGAGCTTTGAAATTTGAAAAATGATTATTAAGCTACTGTGTGAAAACACAAAGCAACGTGCAACAAATGTAACATATTTGATAGTTTATTACAGAAAAAAGTGACAAAACAGAAACTTTCACATAATCATTAAGAAAATTGATTGATTTCACAATTTTAGACTCTGAATCATCAAATAGAAGCTGCAAATAAAAATGGTGAAAAGCTAGACGCGTCCAGAATGATGAACATTGATGAACGTGATGAATGCAGATCCTAAAGTAACTGAAAGTCTGTAGAACATCAAGAATGAAATTCTGATAAAATGAACATCAGAAATGCTGCATCTTTAAAAATGATATTCAGATCTGAAGGTAAATAACTTGATTATATTAGTCTAAATAGAGAATTACAGTATATTACTTCATTAATAAACCCTCAATCCCAAAATATCTAAAGATAAAAGTTGGTGTAGAGTTTATAATATTTGAATCATTATATAAACATTATTACATTTGTTCAGCCACAGATTACAGACTCCAGTACAAATATCTGTAAATGTTTTCTGTACATTTAAAGTGCGAAAGGAAATCGTGCTGATGTAAAACACTGAATACATTTGATTCATGTATTATATTCTGATCTACACCACATTCCTCCAGTCTGTACTTAATGTTCAAAGATAACTTAATAAAAAACAGAAAAGCTTTATTCCTTCACCCAATCAGAGACGAGTACACTGCTGTAGTAATAAAGAGCTGGAATATTAAAAGGAGTTAGTTTCCCATTAATAGAGAGAAGATTTAATCACTCGGCTGAGTTCAGGATGAACCTTCCACAAATCGACGATCGATTATGTCCATGGCTCGCTTCACCCACCTAAAGCCGGGGTCCACGCACACATGAACACCCCTCTTGGTGGTAAAACTGCAGTGAAGGAAAGATGAGCATCAGTGTTTTAGTCTAATAGAGCTGATAGATAATCATATAAAATATATCTGATTAATATGTATAATATCAGGAAAGGTTTGTAGTGTTAAAGTTTGCAGTGGGTCAAAGTGACAACAGTAAGAGTGAATAGAGAACAGCAGCTTAAAGTAACTGTATTAAAGTTCATCTTATTCCAATATTAATAAAGGAATAAAGGACGGGGGTGAGAACTTACATCACTCCAGCTCTTGGACAGTCACGTCTTGTTTCTTCGTACTGAGTAATGTCAGCTACAGGGATTGGTCTGGTATAGAAACTGAAACAGCATTCCTTTGGTGCATTTCCATCTGTGTGAGAAAAAATATAAATAATAAAATGAAGCAGAACGTAGTGAAGAGTGTGATGTAGTAAAGACTGAATAGGTGCTGTAGTAAAGAGTGAAGAGGTGATGTAATAAAGAGTGAAGAGATGCTGTAGTGAAGAGTGAATAGGTGCTGTAGTAAAGAGTGAAGAGGTGCTGTATTGAAGAGTGAGGAGGTGATGTAGTAAAGAGTGAGGAGGTGATGTAGTGAAGAGTGAAAAGGTGCTGTAGTGAAGAGTGAGGAGGTGATGTAGTAAAGAGTGAAGAGGTGCTGTAGTGAAGAGTGAGGAGGTGATGTAGTAAAGAGTGAAGAGGTGATGTAGTAAAGAGTGAAGAGTTACTGTAGTGAAGAGTGAAGAGGCGATGTAGTGAAGAGTGAGGAGGTGATGTAGTAAAGAGCGAGGTGGTGTTGTAGTAAAGAGTGAGGCGGTGCTGTAGTAAAGAGTGAGGCGGTGCTGTAGTGAAGAGAGAAGAGGTGCTGTAGTAAAGAGTGAGGAGGTGCTGTAGTAAAGAGTGAGGAGGTGCTGTAGTAAAGAGTGAGGAGGTGCTGTAGTAAAGAGTGAGGAGGTGCTGTAGTAAAGAGTCAGGAGGTGCTGTAGTGAACTGTAGATGACAGTGTTAGTGAGTGTAATTGTGCTACAGCAGGTGTGATCGTCTCTAACTTCACTCTTCTTATTAACACTGTGAATGAAGCTGCAGTGCTACAGTCTATCAGTTCATCCACACACCACATAATAAACTTGTGCCATATGTTTATAATCTCATCGAGTCAGAACAGCAAATTAAAGACCAGTTCAACATGTAATAGTTCCAGTTATAATAAACAGACAGAGATGACAGTTTGTGCTATGAAGGAGACAGAAACTCAAACGTGAACTTCAACTTACTCTGTCCCACTGCACCGGACTGAAGGTAGAGGATGACCAGCAGACCCAGGAGGAGAGAACGAGGATGGACGATCATGGCTGCAGCTTCAGCTCCAGGAGATGATGATCAGTCTGAGCACATCTGGAAATGAGAGAGATTTCATCCTGCATGTGGTTTTATAGGTAAGTAAGTGGTGGGATGGTGTTGGGCAAAGTTACAAGGTGGATTCCACAGGAAACCCAACTGCAGTTCTCCCCTAAAGTAAACAAGCTGGTAAACATTTGTAATTAGAAATGATCTAATCAGTTCTAAATATGTCCTGCAGTGTGTGAGTTGGCCATAACCTGCTGTCTCCCTCAATGAATGCTGTTTAAAAGTGATCTTAGTGGTGTTGGATAGTGGTTAAATGTACAGGGTGATTCACGTAGATTGATACAATTTCAACAATATTAATTTTACTATACACACAGTTCAATGCAGTGAACTGTAACCGGTTTAAATGAGCATAAAGTTTATTATGTAATTGTGCAAGGTCTCAGTCTGAACCTCCTCCAGCTGTACGGACAACATCAACACCACAGTCCAACTCATCCCATACTGGATTGAGCGTGTCGGGTGTTTCTGTACTCACGGCTCTTTCAGTGTGATTTTGGAGATCATCCATTGCTGTGGAACCAACGACGAACGCTCTGAGCTGTTGGAGCTTCACTGCCCACGAAAATCACATCAGTTATGATGGATTCACTCTTATTGAAGTGAAGAACGCAGAACGCTTTCTGCTCATGGGTCTCATCTCCTCTCAGACTGAGAGGAGCCATCTTCCACTGACAATCTATGAATCACTCTTTCAATTGGATTGTGATTGGTTCCTAGGAGGCTCACCAAATATGGCGCTTTGAAAATGGTTGAATCTTTTTGAATCACCCTGTATACCTCCTAGTTAGCCCATACTTATGTGGCCTGAGATCAACTTTATTCCAGTGGACAGGTCATTGTGATCTACTCCTCATCTTTTTTAAAATGCACTTCAGTGGCCTATAGTTTCAGTGGCAGTTTACAGAATGAAAATGTTTATGTAAGGGTTATCAAAAGATAATAAAATAAAAAAAGAGTCCATGTATACATGTAAGGAACTACATCTGGGTCCAAGCCCCCCATGAGCAAGCCAGAGGCGACAGTGGCGAGGAAAAACTCCCTAGGAGTAAGAGGAAGAAACCTCAAGAGGAACCCATGCTCAAAGGAGGAACCCATCCTGTTCTGGTTGCCCCAAATGAAGAGACAAAGACACAGCTAACCAGATTTTTTAACCAAAATACAACAAAGAAGCTTAGAGCTCGAACATCTTAACACCTTATTCTGAAGATTTCCACTGAATGGTGTCAGCCAGGTTTGTGTAGTCTGGACAAAACTTTCTTCCTGAGTCTACTTTTAGCTGGGAATTATTGTAGTTTCTGCGTATAGTTATTAAACGCCTCCCGATGTTCCCTTTCTTTGAAAGTGCACTGGCTACTTGGCAAATCAGGCAGATGCATTTGAAGTTTGATTTTATGAAAAAAATCCTCCTCCTGCTCTGCATGGAAGAAAAACATTTTATGGTTCCTCTGGCCAGATCTTGAACTGGTCATGAAATCACAAAAATGGCACTACATGAACCGGTTACTGATAAATAAAAACTTTCTAGATCACAAAAGAGGCAAAGTCACAGCAGATGGGCTGTGGCATAGCTACAGTAACAAGAAGTAAATTAAAGACACAGCAACCAAATTTCACATAGGTTAATCACGTTGACTTGCCCATCATCAGAAGCAGTAAGAAAGTGCTGAAATTTGATGGCCTGTTTGATTGAGGTATGATCTACCAACATGGACTGGTCGATTGCCATCGATGTATTAGACACCCCTGCCCTAAATGCTTATTCTGTCTGATTCTGTTTATGACAATAGTCATTTTGTCAGGTCCAAGGGCTGTCCCTTCCCTATGTCTCTATCAGTGCACAGGCATCCTTTAGAACAGTTCCTTGGGAAACACCACAAAGCACTCTGGCAGTTTAAGGAAGTCTGCAAAGACAGTGGGGAGAAATGTGTGAGAACATGCTAGTTAGAAGACCCAGATGTACTGCTATAAGAACAGGGTCAAGTCCAGAGAGTAGCCTCGATCGAAAGACTGGCAATGATCGAGAGAAAGAGGAGGGAGCTGAATCAGTAACAGGGTAGGAGACAGTGCACAGAACCTAATCAGGGACATGGATTTAGAACCAAGAAAAACAAATGAAGAGCCACTCAATCGACGACTGGTCAGTGAGGGGAGTATCAAAGATAGGAGCTAAGCTTGGGACAGAAAGTAGCTCAGGGATCTGGAAGGAACGAGACCAACTCAATGACAGCAGGATCTCAGTTAGAGGTGAGGGCAGCGGCTGAAGCAGGAGCAACAGGAGAGAAACCAGCAATGAGGAGCTGAACATCAGTCAGAAGGGCCAGAATAAAGAATAATATTAATATTTGCAGAAATGTAACTTCTGTACAGTTGTGTAAATAAGCATTATTTTACAGAGGAGTTACTGTAACACAGTAAGGAGGTTTGATGTTTTAGTTTCAGTGTAAAGTGTGAGTGTCCACTGTGGCTGATGAGTTACAACTCTGGGGAAAAAGATTGATTTAAAAGCCCTATTTCATTCTTTCCTCTCTCCTGTGGCGGTCAGTGCAGTTGCATTCGCACAATTTGAGACACAGATAAACAGTGAAAATATCAGCTGTGTGGAATTAGTTCATGGTTTCAAAAAGGCCATTAGACACAAGATTCACTGTCAGGTTTTTTAGGTTTCAGTTTTTGGTCCATTTTGTCCTGAATTTTGGTTTCGGTTTCAGCCAAGGTTTTCATTTTGCTGCTTCACTAGTAAAAGCAGCTCAGTCTAGGCTGATGACACAGAGTCCTGCGAAATATTAGAGAGCTGGATTACTAAAGGTGAGGTCAGTATGGTCTGCAAATCATCAGACATGCAGGCAGGCCAGCTGATATTGGCCCTAGGTGTAGATGTATACCTGTACCTGTTTCTGCCTTGTGATGGACTGGTGACCTGTCCAGGATGTTTCTTGCCTTCTGCCCAATGAGCGCTGAGGTAGGCTTTGTCAACCCAGGGGGATAAGCGACTTAGGTGACTAGTGAGTGATATTTAAAGTCCCAATAAGGAGCTGCTTTCTAACTAGAATGATCTCAACATTATGACATGCTATCAGAAGGATGTGTAGCTGAGAATGGAATACAGACTTGATAAACCACAAACAAACATTACTCAGAGAGGAAATTTTCAGTAATCTCGGTGGTGGTAAATACGCTCGTCCTACGGTAAAAAGACCTCGACACGTATAAGCCCAGTCAAGCTTAGAGCAGAATTAAGAACTTCCCAGTGTGCAGATGTTTGCCATTTTTGGCACATGTGTCAAGTCAGATCTGGTCCACTTCTAGCACAGATAAGGCACTGCTGGCCCACTGCCGGCACTGGCAACCTGCATGTGAGCCAAAGGTGGCCCACATGTCTCAAAACAGATCTGATCCACTTCTGGCACAGATAAGGCACTGCTGGCCCACTGTCGGCACTGGCAACCTGCATGTGAGCCAAAGGTGGCCCACATGTCTCAAAACAGATCTGATCCACTTCTGGCACAGATATGGCACTGCTGGCCCACTGTCGGCACTGGCAACCTCCATGTGAGCCAAAGGTGGCCCACATGTCCCAAAACAGAACTGGTCCACTTCTAGCACAGATAAGGCACTGCTGGCCCACTGTCAGCACTGGAAACCTGCATGTGAGCCAAAGGTGGCCCACATGTCTCAAAACAGATCTGATCCACTTCTAGCACAGATAAGGCACTGCTGGCCCACTGTCAGCACTGGAAACCTGCATGTGAGCCAAAGGTGGCCCACATGTCTCAAAACAGATCTGATCCACTTCTGGCACAGATAAGGCACTGCTGGCCCACTGTCAGCACTGGCAACCTGCATGTGAGCCAAAGGTGGCCCACATGTCTCAAAACAGATCTGGTCCACTTCTGGCACAGATATGGCACTGCTGGCCCACTGTCGGCACTGGCAACCTGCATGTGAGCCAAAGGTGGCCCACATGTCCCAAAACAGAACTGGTCCACTTCTGGCACAGATATGGCACTGCTGGCCCACTGTCGGCACTGGCAACCTCCATGTGAGCCAAAGGTGGCCCACATGTCCCAAAACAGAACTGGTCCACTTCTGGCACAGATATGGCACTGCTGGCCCACTGTCAGCACTGGCAACCTGCATGTGAGCCAAAGGTGGCCCACATGTCTCAAAACAGATCTGGTCCACTTCTGGCACAGATATGGCACTGCTGGCCCACTGTCGGCACTGGCAACCTCCGTGTGAGCCAAAGGTGGCCCACATGTCCCAAAACAGAACTGGTCCACTTCTGGCACAGATAAGGCACTGCTGGCCCACTGTCAGCACTGGAAACCTGCATGTGAGCCAAAGGTGGCCCACATGTCTCAAAACAGATCTGATCCACTTCTGGCACAGATAAGGCACTGCTGGCCCACTGTCAGCACTGGCAACCTGCATGTGAGCCAAAGGTGGCCCACATGTCTCAAAACAGATCTGATCCACTTCTGGCACAGATATGGCACTGCTGGCCCACTGTCGGCACTGGCAACCTCCATGTGAGCCAAAGGTGGCCCACATGTCCCAAAACAGAACTGGTCCACTTCTAGCACAGATATGGCACTGCTGGCCCACTGTCGGCACTGGCAACCTCCATGTGAGCCAAAGGTGGCCCACATGTCCCAAAACAGAACTGGTCCACTTCTAGCACAGATAAGGCACTGCTGGCCCACTGCCGGCACTGGCAACCTGCATGTGAGCCAAAGGTGGCCCACATGTCCCAAAACAGATCTGGTCCACTTCTAGCACAGATAAGGCACTGCTGGCCCACTGTCGGCACTGGCAACCTGCATGTGAGCCAAAGGTGGCCCACATGTCTCAAAACAGATCTGATCCACTTCTAGCACAGATATGGCACTGCTGGCCCACTGTCGGCACTGGCAACCTCCATGTGAGCCAAAGATGGCCCACATGTCCCAAAACAGATTTGGTCCACTTCTGGCACAGATAAGGACTGCTGGCCCACTGTCGGCACTGGCAACCTGCATGTGAGCCAAAGGTGGCCCACATGTCTCAAAACAGATCTGGTCCACTTCTGGCGCAGATAAGGCACTGCTGGCCCACTGTCGGCACTGGCAACCTGCATGTGAGCCAAAGGTGGCCCACATGTCTCAAAACAGATCTGGTCCACTTCTAGCACAGATAAGGCACTGCTGGCCCACTGTCGGCACTGGCAACCTCCATGTGAGCCAAAGATGGCCCACATGTCCCAAAACAGATCTGGTCCACTTCTGGCACAGATAAGGACTGCTGGCCCACTGTTGACACTGGCAACTTGCATGTGAGCCAAATGTGGCCCACATGTCCCAAAACAGATCTGGTCCACTTCTGGAACAAATATAGCACTGCTGCCTCCACATTTTGAAAAAAATATAAAAACTGATGTACTGTGTTGGATCTCCGGATTTTGGCTGTCCGGGAGCCGACTTGTCAATGGAAACTTAATAAATGAAAAAGGGACCTTCTCTCCTCCCTCAAAAGAACCATCAGCTGAAGTTTTTTGCAAGACCTTTTGCAAGAATGCTTTTTAATCTTTTTGACTTAATTACCCTTTTTGCATTACAGAACAGAATAAATTCAGCACTAAAACCTAACTCAGAATAAATTGATAAGTAATTAAATAAATAAGGCTTTCGATAACTCCTTTCTTTTAGGCTAACATACAAGCATTATAATAAAACGAAGAAGGAGAATGAAGAAGAACTTCAACAACAACAGGCCTTGACGAATACTATAAACTGTTGACCTCTGCCAGGCCTATATCCTCTAACTGCAATGGGAATTAAATTAATTAGTATTTTTTTATTTAAACGTTATACAGTATCTGACAAAAGTGAGTGCACCCCTCACATTTCTGCAGATATTTTATTCTATCTTTTGATGCGACAACGCTATAGAAATGAAACTTGGATATAAGTTAAAGTGGTCAGTGTGCAGCTTGTATAGCCCGAGAGGCCACCCAGGTGCTAGTGCAGTCTCTTGTTATCTCAAGGCTTGACTACTCACTACTCACTCTTGGCTGTTCTTCCCATGCAGACCATCAAGCCTCTGCAACTCATCCAGAATGCAGCAGCACGACTCGACTTCAATCTCTTCAAACGTATTGTTAATGCTGGGACAAAGCCTTGTCTGTCCAATCTGATGTATAATCTTCGTTTACGTTCATGCTACAAGTAATCTGACCCCTTCGAGTAAACATTACCATGAAGGCGAACATCACGTGAGGTCCAGTTCGAGTGAGATGATGCAACTTGTTTTGAATTGCTTTAAATATGTCAGACACAGAAAAACGGACTTCACGTGTCCTTGTAAATGAAGCAGCAACACATGACCTGGACGTCCATCCCACCGCCATCTTTTAAAGATCGGAGCATAAACTTTGCCACCTCTGTAGACCAGTTACTGCTCCACCATGTTGAACAGTATAAACCTTCAATATGATGCGACGCGCATGCGCAGAACATACTTAAACTTTCCGATAGGGAATGTAATCGGATTCAGGCGGTTACATGGCTGTTATTCTTCTATTTAACAGATTATTTACAGAATTACCCACCTCATCCAATCGGATAAAAATTGTATTCCGATTAGTCTCAATCCGACTAGACTATTCTAATTGAGGTGTTTACACAGACATATTCTATTCTGATTGAGCTGTTAGTTGGATTATTAATGGATTACGTTGCATGTAAACATGGCTAGTGGCAAAATAACCCAAATGAGACCAATATTCAGTAATGCTGTTATAATTCAGCTGAATTAAAGATGCTGAAATTAAGTTTCATTTCCATCACTGCACATTGTTCATTAATTTAAAAGTACGTTAAGTATCTTCAAATAATCTAAAGTGCACCATCCAAATAAACTTGATAGCTTTAGACCTGCTAACCCAGCTAAACAGCTACCATATGGTAGCAGTAAATACATATAATAAACTAGCCTTTTCTGAAGTACAGTTCTTAAATAGTGCTGTTTAGTAATGATGCTCAAAATAACAGAGCTCAGATTGTAATGTATAAACATTGCAGTGAAGTACGTTTCTGTCACTGTAGCTTTTGTTCCAGTATCAAGTCTTACTTCCATGGTGACCACCTGAGAAAGTTAAAATATTCACACTGCTCTCAAATCTTTGTGTAATTAATATCAGAATTGGGAACAGCAGAAATTTTGTTTTGAAATGTACAACCCCTTTTCCAAAAAATTTGGGATGAATGTGCAACGCAGACTGTGAATAAAAATTTAATGTAAAAATCATGGAAGCCATATTTTTAAAGAAAATACTGAAAAGACATGTTAAATGTTTAAACTGAGAAATTATGTTGTTTTTTTAAAAAGTATATGCCCATTTTGAATTTATTGCCAGCAACACGTTCCAAAAATTTGGGATGGAGGCATGTTTACCACGGTGTTTCATCACCTCTAGCACTATGTAAGCATTTGGGAACTGAGGAGACACTGCAGTAGTTTTGAAAGTGAAATGTTTTCCTGTTTGATACAGGATTTCAGCTGCTCAACAGTTCAGTTTCTGTTTTGTCATATTTTTCATTTCATAATATGCAAATGTTTTCAGTGGTGAAAGGTCTGGACTGCAGACAGGCTTGTTTAGCACACGGACTGCTTTGAATGCTGCTGAAAAAAGCAAGACATTTCCTGAAAAATACGATGAAATGCAAATGTTCTTTGCTATTTTGTGTTGTGAAACGTTTTTCTTGAATTGTTGCACTATTTTCCCCTTACAGTCTTTCGTGGAGTGGTGAACTCCTCCTCATCTTTACTTCTGAAAGACTCTGCCTCTCTGAGATGCTTATTTGTACCCAACCATGTTACTGACCTGTTGTCAATCAACCACCAGGTATTTATTTATTTATTTGTCACAACTTTTCTGGAACGTGTTGCTGGCATCATTGAAAATGGCCGCATATTTCGAAAAAAAAAAGTTCAGTTTCAACATTGGACATCTTTGTTACTTTTTGTCTCTGTACTATTTTCAATTAAATATAGAGTTTAAATGATTTCCACATCAATATGCTGTTTATTTGCATTTTGCACGGCGTCCCACCTTTATTGGAAATGGGGTTGTACGTATTGTAGATATACAGAACATATGAAATTGAAATACTGTGTGAAAATACAAATCATAAAGTTCAGTGTATTTAAGAGTTTTACTACTTTATTACAGAAAAAAGTGACAAGACAGCAACTCTTAATCACATCAGAGTTATTCCAAATCATTAAATATAATGAGTATATAAGTTGCAAATAAAAACGAATTGTTAGACATGTCCAGAATGATGAACAGAGCTGTACATTCTAAAGTGACTAAAAGTCTGTAGAACATCAAGAGTGCTTAATTTAAAAAAAAATAATATTCAGATCTTTGCAGCACATGATGCTAAGCACAGAATTACAGTATATTATTTATCATTTAATGTGTTCTTGTTGGTCCCAAAATACTCAAACTATTGAAAAAAAATCTATTGTTAAATGTACTATAAAAACACTTGTATTTCACTCTGCCTGACATAAAATCACTTTTCTCCAGTCCACACCTCATGTACAAAAATGACTTACTAAAAACAAAAGCTGTATTCCTTCACCCAGAGATGAGCACGCAGCTGTAGTCATACAGAGTTGGAAAGTGGGAAGCAGTTATTTTCCCATTAATTGAGAGATGTAATCACTCTGCGGAGCTCAGGTTCAACTTTCCACAGCTCGACGATCGATTATGTCCATGGCTCGCTTCACCCACCAAAAGCTGGGGTCCATACACACACGATGCCCTTTCTTAGTGGTAAAACTGTAGTGAAGAAAAGATCAGCATCTGTGTTTTAGTGTAACAGATCACATGGATAATCATATCAAATGTGTCTGATACAAAACAAATTTGTAATGTCAAAGTGACAGCACCAAGAGTCAACAAACAGCACATTAAAGTAACTCTATTAAATATATTTTTTCTTATTCCAGTGTTAAGAGGGCAGGGATGAAAACTTACACCACTCCAGCTCTTGTACAGTGATGGCTCATTTCTTTGTACTCAGTAATAGCGGTTACAGGGATTGGTCTGGGATAGAAACTGAAACAGCATTCTTTTGGTGGTTTTACAACTGTAAGAAAATAATGCAAAGAATCATAAATTGAAGTAATAATAGTAAAGTATGAAGAGGTAATGGAAATGAAGTTTAGATTAAAGCGTTAGTGTAATGATGCTACAGCAGTTATGAATATCTCTCACTTTACCCTTTTAAAACCACATTTGCCACATTTATAACCTGATTATTTTGGAATAGCAAACTGAACTGAATAAATGTACAGAAATAATAATGCGTGCAAAGAATAAGACAGAAACTCAAGCATGAGCTTCAACTTACTGCTTCCCACTACACAGAACTGAAGGTAAAGGGTGACCAGCAGACCCAGGAGGAGAGAACGAGGACGGACAATCATGGCTGCAGCTTCAGCTCCAGGAGATGATCAGTCTGAGCAGAGCTGGAAATGGTCTTGGTTTGATACACAAATAAGGGGTGGAATAAAGTTAGAAGGTAGATATAAAAAGCCTTGGTTCCACAGGAAACCCATGTGTGGTTCTCACAACTGGCATGCTTTAGCCTTGAGATCAGATGACCTTAACTGTTCTAAATATGTCCTGCTGTGTGAGCTGTCCCACTATCTGCCTGAATTAATGCTCGTTAAAAGTGTCACAGTGCAACATGTTGAACAAGAATTCAAGACCCCCAACCTGGCTATGAAAAGCAGCATCCTTTACAGCTAAGAGAAAGCCTTTGGGAAACTGGTTGTTTAAGGTCTGCAGGGACTACAGTGGGGAGAAATGTGTGAGAATGAGTTGGACAGAAGACCCAGAAATGCTGATATATGAACAGCATCAGGGACAGAGTGTGGGCTTGCCTGAAAGGCTGGGGATGCTTGAGGGAAAGAGGAGGGAGCTGATTCAGTGACAGGGCAAGAAACATGATGCAGAATTCAAGGACATGATTGGCCCTCTCTGGAACTGAGTCAATAACTGGGTCAGTGAGAGAGAACAGCATTGAGGGTAGCGAGAGGAATGGAGCTGGACTGGAAACAAAGTGATTTAGGGGTCTGTGTGACACAGGACCACACCAGAAATGAGAGAAAAGACACAGTAAGTAAAGCCAAGCACACAATTGGAGATTTTGGCCAACTGTATTTCATGATTGGGCCAAATTCCAATGTCATTAGTCACATTTTGGTAGACGTTGTCAGGGGGGAACGCGATGCCCAACTAAAGGAATTGTTTAGTGAAAAATGTAATCAACATGATTTATCACAGCACATTGCTCTGCTTCCATCACCACCCCTGTTATGTGCAGGAGGTTTACCTGTCTCTGTGTTTGTTTGTGTCCATTTGTGTCTGCTGTGTTTTTTTTTTTTTCATTACAGTTCCCATTCAATTTACCCGTGTTCAGTCCAGGTGTCTAGTTATCTGGGGTTGTTGTTTATTATTTTGGCCAGTCACTCCTGAAGTTTGTACCGGTGTTTGTCTTTATCAAGTTCATCAGTATCAAGGTCCTTTGTCCGCCTTCCTGCTGGCTCTCACAGCCATCATCAGTGTCTAGGGTGCATGCCACACTTGCTAAATAGCTTTTAGATAGATTTTTGAAATAAGAATTTTGGCATGTATATACAGAGATTGGTGACAATGTATGTCCAGTGTTTGTAGCAGCTTTAGCCAAACATCTCCTGTTAAGCTGAAGAAACACATGAGATATCGGACATGACTTGGTTGATCAGCTGCTTCTGTGGTGGTAAATTATTTAAACTTTTATTTAATTATTTTAATTTGATTAATTTATTTAATTGGAGATCACCCAACCAGTGCAAATGTCTGTTTGCTGACGTAACGCTGGTTGGCACTTTCCTCCAAGCGCGTTTGGCTGTGCAATAACATTGCATTAGCGGCAGTTCAAAAAGAACCTAGAACTGATAGTATTGAGTGTTTGGTAGTCCTAACTAGTGAGAAGAACTGAATACGACTACATTGTGTGTATTCCCCCCCATCTGTTGTAGGAAAGTCCATATATGCTGGCCTTTGTTTGACTGAATGCAGTTGTGAATTATAAACACAATTGCAGTCATGGGCTGGAGGTTAGGGAACTACCTTTGTGACCGGAAGATCGCTGGTTTGATCCCCAGAGCCAACAACACATGACTGAGGTGTCCTTGAGCAAGACACCTAACCCCCAACTGCTCCCCGGGCGCTGCGGATTGGGCTGCCCACTGCTCCGGGCAAGTGTGCCCCCTAGTGTGTGTGTGCTCACTAGAGTGTATGTGGTGTTTCACTTCACGGATGGGTTAAATGCGGAGACGTACCCATTGTGGGACTAATAAGGGTCACTTAATCTAATCTAAACATGATTACTTAGCAAAATAGGCCATGGAGAGGCTGTACTGGCATACCAATGTGGATTATTGCCTGGTTTTAGTTTCTTTGCAGTGTGACACAAGTTAGCAAAGCTGCTGGGTGAGAGACCTGCTAAAGGTAGAGAGCATGTAACATGTGGTATGTGATGGCACATGGAGGGCAGCATCAAGAGAGGGAGGGGAGCACCAAAGTGAAACTAAAATATTTACTGGCTACGTTTTAAAACTGTCGAGTAGCACAGGCTAAAACACCACTAGTGACCTAACGGTCTCTCTCACACACAAACCAAAGCACTCCCACACACAACGTCTCTCAATCGGGTGCTTTTATTTATTGAATTTTGGTTTTGATTTCAGCCAAGGATTTTCATAGTAGAAGCAGCACCATGGGAGCTAATGACACAGAGTCCTGTGAAAGACTCCCCGGAATCAGAGGGCTGGATTACTAAGGGTGAGCTCAGCATAGTCTGAAGATCATTTGCGTTCTCCTGTGGGTAGTGCTGTTTGGCATGGCTTCTGGTGTAGTAGCCATGTAGCCTCCCCAGCCTTCTAATCATACATCACCTCCTCAAGCATTTCTTATGACGCTGATCCCTTGCAGAAAACACCAGCGTCAGTGCTTAACAGCAATGCTTAGTATCACCTAACCTCTAAATCATTATGGCACAGTGGGTAGTGCTGTTGCCTCACAGCAGTAAGGGCCTGGGTTCGATTCCCTGGAGATACCCTGAAGATTAACTGAAGATACAAAATTGACCCTAGGTGTGTGTGAGACTGTGTATGTCTGCCTTCTGATAGGCTGATGACCTGTCCAGGGTCTTTCCTGTCTTGTGCTGGGATAGGCACCTGTGACCAAGGAGGATGATGAGTGGTCTTTAAAGCCTTCATAAGGAGCTGCTCAAGAACGATCTTGAACATCATGATATGCTATCAGAAGGACATGTGGCTGAGACTAAAATACGGACTTGACAAACCACAAACAGATGTAGGTCTCAGAGGAATTGACCTCAGTGACCTCAATGGCATAAAATTAGCTTGGCCTGTGTTAAACTGGGTGGAACACGAAAAGTCTAGCTTAGAGCAGAATAAAAAAAAAATGGGGGGGGGGGGCAAACATGTTTCTCAGTGGCAAAATTAAATTTAACCTGAATCAGATCAAAATTCATAGTTCTGTTAAAATGAATTAAGGATGCTCAAATATTTATTTCCATCGCTGATCGTGTGAGTGAGGCCTAAATTGATCTCATAATGAGAACGTCAGAGGGAAAACCATGAGAAAGTTTGGGTTAAATGTTGGTGGGAATGTAGACGTATTAGGGAGGGAAAAAACTAAGTCTGTGATTTCTAAACAGTCCAACAACCCATGAAGTTTGAGCTCAGGATAGGGGGCAACTTCATTGGCAGCAGTGTTCAGCTGATGACAACCCTGTCATTAGCTCATGGATGTAATGTAGATAGCTGAAAAGCTCCCAACAAAACTCAAGTCAAACATGTGAGAAGTGTGTCTGCTGAAAGCATTACAGGTTTATTTTTATATTACCTCTTGCAGGAGAAACAGTTCAGTCAGCTAATAATACCTGGCTTTATTAAACTTTTGTTGAGTTTAATCCAGATGTTAAAACAGGAGACTTTAGTGTAAAATGGTGGCAAGGCTTAGAGAAGAAGGTGTATTTATTTTATTTTATTTTTTTTTTAAATGTAGTGCCAAAAATGTAAGAAGTTGTGGAATTTCAAAGCTCATATCTCGCTCTATGAGACTATCACTAGATACTACAATCTTACTTTGTTTAGATAGTACATTAAGGCCCACTATAGACAGTCTACAGATGCTTAAATTGTTAAACAGTTAAGTTTACGTTAACTTGCACGTTAAACCAAAAATATAACACAATATTCTTAGACCTGCTAACCCAACTGAACAGCTGCCATGAAGTACTATTGAGTAAATATAATAAACTGGCTTTTCTCAAATAGTGCTGTGTTTAGTGATGATGCTCAATCACACCGATCTCAAATCATGATGTATAAATACAGTGAAGTGCAGTTCTGTCACTGCAGCTTGTGCTCCAATATCACTTTTCATTTCCATGGTAACCACCTGAGAAGTGTTAAAATATTGACAATGGTCTCTAAAATCTTTGTGTAACTGATGGCAGAATTTGGACAGCGGAAATCTACATATTATAGATATATATGAATTTGAAGCTGCTATGTAAAAATACAATACAAAAACATACATAATTAATCTTTTTATTACTTTATTGCAGAAAAAGTGTCAAGACAGAAATTCACTCACATGAGATAAGAAAATGTCAGAGCTGTAGATTCTGGAGTGAAAATCTGTAGATCATGAATTACATTCTTATAAAACCGAACTTCACAAATGTTTTAAAAAAAACCATAATTTGACAAATAACTGTAATCACAGTGTCTAATTTGTCATTTAATGCATTCTTGTCGATCCCAAAACATTCAAAATATTGAAAAACAAACCCATCTAAAGCAGGGGTGCTCAAATTTGGTCCTGGAGGGTTGGTATCCAGCACAGTTTGGTGAATTACCTGCCAAAACACACCTAATTTAACTCATCTGTTAACTGCCTGGTTTAGAGAGAGAGAGAGAGTGTGTGTGTGTGTGTGTGTGTGTTTAAGTGGAGGAACTACTAACCTCTGCCATACATCGGCCCTCCAGGAGTGGAGTTGTGCACCCCCGATCTGAAGAATGTTTGTGTCTAGTTTTAAGTGTTATGTTTAGGTGTGTGTGTGTGTGTGTGTGTGTGTATGTGTATATATATATCACTGTTGTCAGAAGAAAACCTTGTATCTCTATTTTTGTCGTACTTTAGCTCATGTCATAGTTTGAAAATGCCTATAGGTCTTTACATTGTGTGTAAATTTCATGATGAATGGACCAAAAGAAAAACGCAAAATTACTTAGAAAAATGTCTGGTTCCATTGACTTGCATTAAAAGTGTAGGTTTTTTCCTTCTCCTGTAAAGTTACCATATTGGAGATATGAGGTTTTCATCTGACAACATCTTATATTTATATATATATATATATATATATATATGTGAGAGAGAGAGAGAGAGAGAGAGAGAGAGAGAGAGAAAGAAAATAAAGCATGCAGATATAAAATGTACCTCTAGATATAAAATGTTCCTCTAGTCTGTATGGAATTTACTAAAACAACAAAAGCTATAAACATTCACCCAATCAGAGACGACCACACTGCTATAGTAATAATACTGAAAATAGTGGAAAGGAGTTCATTTCCCACATATTTACACATAAGGTTCAGGATGAACCTTCCACAGTTCGACGATCGATTATGTCCATGGCTCGCCTCACCCACTTAAAGCCGGGGTCCACGCACACAGGACCCCTCTTGGTGGTAAAACTGCAGTGAAGGAAAGATGAGCATCAGTGTTTTAGTCTAATAGAGCTGATAGATAATCATATAAAATGTATCTGATTAATATGTATAATATCAGGAAAGCTTTGTAGTGTTAAAGTTTGCAGTGGGTCAAAGTGACAACAGTAAGAGTGAATAGAGAACAGCAGCTTAAATAACTGTATTAAAGTTCGTCTTATTCCAATATTAATAAAGGAATAAAGGACCCGGGTGAGAACTTACATCACTCCAGCTCTTGGACAGTCAGGGTGTGTTTCTTCATACTGAGTAATGTCAGCTACAGGGATTCGTCTGGTATAGAAACTGAAACAGCATTCCTTTGGTGATTTTGCATCTGTGTGAGAAAAAAATATCATAAATAATAAAATGAAGCAGAACGTAGTGAAGAGTGAAGAGGTGCTGTAGTGAAGAGTGAGGAGGTGCTGTAGTAAAGAGTGAAGAGGCGATGTAGTGAAGAGTGAGGAGGTGCTGTAGTGAAGAGTGAGGAGGTGCTGTAGTGAAGAGTGAAGAGGTGCTGTAGTGAAGAGTGAAGAGGCGATGTAGTGAAGAGTGAGGAGGTGCTGTAGTGAAGAGTGAGGAGGTGCTGTAGTGAAGAGTGAAGAGGTGCTGTAGTGAAGAGTGAAGAGGCGATGTAGTGAAGAGTGAGGAGGTGCTGTATTGAAGAGTGAGGAGGTGCTGTAGTGAAGAGGCGATGTAGTAAAGAGTGAGGAGGTGATGTAGTGAAGAGGCGATGTAGTGAAGAGTGAGGAGGTGATGTAGTGAAGAGGCGATGTAGTGAAGAGTGAAGAGGCGATGTAGTGAAGAGTGAGGAGGTGCTGTAGTAAAGAGTGAGGTGGTGCTGTAGTAAAGAGTGAGGCGGTGCTGTAGTAAAGAGTGAGGAGGTGCTGTAGTAAAGAGTGAGGAGGTGCTGTAGTAAAGAGTGAGGAGGTGCTGTAGTAAAGAGTGAGGAGGTGCTGTATTAAAGAGTGAAGAGGTGCTGTAGTGAACTGTAGATGACAGTGTTAGTGAGTGTAATGGTGCTACAGCAGGTGTGACCGTCTCTAACTTCACTCTTCTTATTAACACTGTGAATGAAGCTGCAGTGCTACAGTCTATCAGTTCATCCACACACCACATAATAAACTTGTGCCGTATGTTTATAATCTGATCGAGTCGGAACAGCAAATTAAAGACCAGTTCAACATGTAATAGTTCCAGTTATAATAAACAGACAGAGATGACAGTTTGTGCTATGAAGGAGACAGAAACTCAAACGTGAACTTCAACTTACTCTGTCCCACTGCACCGGACTGAAGGTAGAGGATGACCAGCAGACCCAGGAGGAGAGAACGAGGACGGACGATCATGGCTGCAGCTTCAGCTCCAGGAGATGATGATCAGTCTGAGCAGAGCCGTAAATGAGAGAGATTTTATCTTGCTTTTGGTTTTATAGGTAAGTAAGGGGTGGGGAAATTAGAAGGTAGATAAAAAAAGGTTTTTGTTCCACAGGAAACCCATATGTGGTTCTCACAACTGATACGCTTCAGTCATTAGATGAGATGAGCTAAACTGTTCTATATATGTCCTGCAGAGTGTGAGCTGGTCATGAAATACTGTGTGCCTGAATTAATGCTGATTAAAAATGTATCTTTGATCTTAGTGGAAACACTGCAGCACGGTGAACAAGAGTTCAAGACCCCAAAATCTGGCTGCAAAAATGAGCATCCTTTAGAGCTAAAAGCAATCCTTTGGGCAGCTGGTTGTTACTGAGACGGCTACTGAGATAAGAACTGAGTCAGGGAAAAGACTGAATCTTAGAATTAGACTCTCAGCAAGGACAAAGGAAAGATCTGCTCTGAGAAATGAAGCAGAGGCTGGAGAGACTGGAATTACATCAGATCCTGACCAAATTGAGCAGCTGTATGTTGGGTGCCGGTTGGGGCTTGGACAGATCAGATCAGTGTCAAAGGCTGGATAGATCAGATCCAGGACAGCAGTATCTGCAAAGGATATGCACTCCCAAACTAACCCAAGGCTGTGTGTGTAAAAATTAAGGATGCACTGAAATTTTGGCCACAGAAAATGTTCATCTGAAGTCAAAAAACGGCCAAAAATACAACTTGCATGTTTCAAGCAATTTGACTGCTAATGAAAATGAGAAATGATGATTAACATCTCTGCTCCTTTCCGTCCTCATCACCACATTCAAAAAGTTTGAGCTGTACCAGATCAACATTGAAAATACCCTCTGTGTGGAACTACAAAGTTTCTATGAGCGACATTAGACAAGAGACTAATTTCTAAGAGATTAACTTCTGTTCATGATGAGTGCTATCACATTCCCCTCAGATGTAGCTAAGAGTTGAGAGGATGTGACGTGGTATGTGATAGCAGACGGAGGAGAGCATTAAGAGAGTGAAACTGGCACACGGACAGCTCCTCTAAGGAGGGTAGTTTAATTTGCTAAGATCCGCCTCACAGTAGACAGCAGCGACTTGGATTGGTGGACGAATGAGTGCAGCCCAAACAAGAACAACACATCGGTTCAACACATCACTTCTACAGCCTAAACAAGAATGAAACAAACAAAAAAACATACACGGTTCTTTGGTATGTAACAAGCATAAAGAGGAGACAAAACTCTTAATATCTTCCGTACTACTACTGATTCTACTTGAAAGCAAAATATCCTGCTCAATACGCATTATAGAATACAGCAAAGCAGCAGCAGAAAAAAACACTCAGTACTTTGAATCCTCAAAGGACACCAGTAAGTGTAAGTTTACTGTTGCTCTTTACAAAAGTCAGAGCTGTAGATAGCTAGAAATGTGCTGCTCTGATGATTCACATACAAATGTGCTTTCTGGCTGTAACAGTGGAGGCGAGGAGGCGGGATGCAAATGCGAGTTGTTTTTATTGAAATTAGAGCTAATTGAGTCCATAGGTTAGAAGAACAGAGCCAAGGTTACATCCACAAAGCAAGACAGAGAATGAATAAACACGGGTGTATAAATACACAGAGGAAACAAGAAACACCTGGGACTAATGAGGGGTGGAGCACAGACTGGTGGATCACATAACAAGGGGGCAGGACCAGGGAGGAGATACAGACAAAGGCACATGGCAACCATAGAGGACAGGAAACAGGGAAAAAGGGAAAATGTATGACGGGCACAGTTCACACTTTTATGTACAGTAATGTGCAATTCAACAGTAGATGCTGTGTGTGTGTGTGTGTGTGTGTGAATATATATATATATATATATATATGTAATGTGTGTGTTTATGTATATGTATCTACATATGTATGTGTGTGTGTATATATATATATATATATATATATATATGTATATATATATATATACGTGTCTAATATGTATATATGTATATATTCGGGTATATGGTTCGGGCGAATTTAATTTAAGTCGGTTGAAAGTATTTACATATAATCTAAACTACACTGTCCAAATAAAGTGCTAGTTTTAAACTTGCTAACCCAGCTGGACTAACTACCATGTAGTACCAGTGTTAGTAATGATGCTCAATATAACTCATCTCAGTTAAATTACAATTCGGTCAATGTAGCATATGTTCCACTATAAACTCTCTTTCCATGGTAACCACAAGCTGAGCTTCAAGTACGGTGGTGGAACACTGGATTCTCTCAAGGTATTCAAATGCAGACTGAAGACCCACCTCTTGGTGAAGCATGTAAGTTAGCACTAGTTTTGGTACTGTATTGCAATTATGCCATGTTTACCTCTGTTTCTTTCTCAGTAGCAGCACTGGCTGTTGTTTTCTGGCAGTGTCTGAGCTCAAAGGTAGTTTGGACTCTTAACTAATTTGTACTAGCTAGGATACATCCTCTGAGTGGACAACTGTAGCATGGCCTTTGCAACCCTGGAATCAGGAATAATGCTCAAGTGAGGTTTAATGGTTGCAGCACTTGTTTAAACTTTATTTCACACATACAAATCCCAAACAAAATCACCACCAAAATTGGCAACCTCTGTAGACTGTGGATTTTTACATTTTTTCTAGCATACTTTTAAGCATTAATATCAGAAGGCATTAACTCGCGCTTAGTTTTATGACATTCGCATGGCAGGGCAGGCGAAGAACAGACAGTATGTGACAAACATGCAGAGATGCACGCAACAACAGGAAACCGGCCAAGGCCAAAAACTGAAGTAGGTCTGCGCTTAACCGTTAGAACATGAGGTTTTCGTTAGAACATGAGGTTTTCACATCCATATATGGTAAACTATATGTCCATTGCACCCACTAAACAGGAACATGTACACATTTAGGTTCAGCTTATACGCTCACACATATTAAGCTTCAGGGTATAAAAGGAGTCAGAACACATTGGGAGGTCAGAGCTTACTTGGGAGATACATGATGCATGAACATCTCCAGAATTCTGTAATAAAACTTTGTTTCACTTCAGTCTGATCTACTCGTCTCATTTTTTTGCATCAATGAACACGCAGGACTGGTTTCGACTGGTGTCTTTTTCAGCTCGTCAGACCTTTTCTACTGCTACTTGTCCCTCTCCTCTCTTTCTGTTTCCTCTCAAGGTGCCCATGCTGCCAAAGCCCAACCAGGATCCGCTGGCTCTCAGTAAGGCCAGCATGAGCACCTGAGCGAGAGGAAAGAAGAGCTCACTGCTCCGTTTCCCCAAACCTGGTTCCATGGCTCGGCCACTGGGATCAAATGTTGAGGCATAGGTTCAATACAAAATAACCTACTATGTACTGCTCGTATAGTAATACTGCCCAAAAGTAGTAAGTAATATGCAGTTTGTGACCAACACAAATTTCTCCAGTGCACGAAAGATCGCAGGATGCCTTTCTGCTCCAACTGAATATTCCAGTCTCCATGATATACTGCATCTCACCATGCAACTTGGGCATTTCTACAGGACATAAGAACTGGCAACCTGAAATAATTCGCAAGCAGAGGTAAACAGGTGTGTTTGGAAACTGCACAGGCCACACGGACCAATCCAAAGCTGAGATCTTTAAAGTTTATCTGTGACTTCGGAGACGGATGGAGAACAACATCCTGCCCTTTATGGTATGGGGCATCTTTAAAAAGTCACATAGGTCCATCTCTCAACCAAAATAAAAATGAAAAGCTGTTAGCAGCAGTTGCTAAGCAGTGATTTGGAAGGCTGAGGAAAATGGGGCAGGTCTTGAGCTGATATGCAGCTCTAGTCTAGTGGCCCGCTGTGGGACAGGAAACGGGGCTCAAGACTTGTGTACAGTCTACATGCCTCTCATGGCTGTCACCCGCATGCGAGGCTCGGGCACTGTGGCATTATTTTGTGCCACAGTCCTGACCCAGTTTCAATATAAATGAATATTTCTGATGTTCACAATTCTCCCAATTACACTAAAGATTTTAGACAACAGTGTAAATTTTTGTACATTTGCATTTACAGCATTTAACGCTTTTATCCAGAGCAACTTACAAAAAAGCACTTTGTTGTTGAGTCAGTTGCACGATCCATGGGCACCAACAAGAAGCAGATAAACAGTGAAAATATCAGCTGTGTGGAATTACTTCATGGTTTCACAATGACCATTAGACACGAGATTCACTGTCTACCTTTTTTAGATCTCAGGTTTTGGCACAGTGTGTCCTGAATTTGGTTTCAGTTTTAGCCAAAGATTTTCATTTTGCTGCTCCACTAGTAAAAGCAGCACAGTGGGAGCTCACGACACAGAGTCCTGTGAAATATCAGAGGGCTGGATTACTAAGGGTGAGCTCAGCATGGTCTGCAGGTCATTTGCTTTCTCCTGAGCCCCACGGCCCCAAACTGAAATTTAATTGTTTTTTTTCTTGAGTTAGTGCTGTTGATAGATAATAGTACTCTACTCTGTTGATACGTGTCATCTGGCATGGCTTCTTGTGGAGTTTTGTGTTTTCCATCAGCAGAAGACCCACAGCTGTAGATACCCCCTGCTGATTTCTGGAACTGTTGCCTCACAACAAGATGGGCCTGGATTCAATGTAGAGATTGTATGTTCTCCCGTGTCTGTGTGGGTTTCCTCTGGGTGCTCCAGTTTCCTCCCACAGTCCAAACACCTGCAGTCAGGCCAACTGAATAAACTAAATTGGCCCTAGCTGTGAGTGTGTGTGACTGTGTATGTCTCTATGTCTTCCCTATGAGGGACTGGTGGTCTGGCTAGGGTGTTTCATGCCTTCTACCCACTGAGCGCTGCAATAGGCTCCAGCAACCCCATGACCCAGGAGGATAAGCAGCTTAGATGATAAGTGATCTGTAAAGCCCCAATAAGGAGCTTCTTTCAATTTATAATAATCTAGCTGATGAAAATGAAGATGGAACATCATCATGTGCTATCAGTAGACATGTGGCTGAGAGTGAAATACAGACTGGCCAAACCACAAACGAATGTAGGTCTCAGAGGAAATTTTCAGTAACCTCAGTGGCTTTAAATTAGCGTGTCCTGTGTTAAACCGGATGGGACACAAAAGG